>NW_008354369.1:93281-103236 GCF_000622305.1 Nannospalax galili
CCCTGGGCAGGGGCGTGTGTTGCATAAGAAAGCAGGCTGAGCAGGGGTCAGGGGAGCAAGCCAGTAAGCAGTGTTCCTCCATGGCCTGTGCTCCAGCTTCTGCCTCCAGGTTCCTGCCCTGAGTACCTACCTTGGGCTCCTGATGAACTGTGACCCAGGAGATGTAAGATAAACTCTTTCCCCCCAAGTTGGTAGTGGTCATAGTGTTTTGTCACAGCAATGAAGAACAAACTAGGACATAGTCAAACAGCAAGGCTTTGAGCCATTACTGATTACTACTTTATCAAAGAAAGCCCAATAGTTACATGTGCAAATTTTAGCTTAGGCTCTCTGTGACACAGTCCAGTATGTTGGATGATGATCCTCTGTGAGGTAAACAATGACTTGGGGGCAGGCAAGTCATTGCAGTTAGATAAGATCTTGAACCCCATTTAGAAGATGAGTGGATATTACACGGTTTGCTAGCCCCACCACCTCTCCAGGATTTTATCTGGGGAATATTTCCTTAAGATCAATGTCCAGAATAATCTGTAAAGGCAAAAGTAAGACAGTAAAATATCTGATTTACCTTTGTTGCCAGAGGTAAGTTTTACATATGAGCTCAGCATAAGCATCCATATTTTGTCCTTTGGTTGAACCTCAGAGACGTGAGCAATTTCCTTCTCCCTTATCAGTATTCACCTAGAGTCTCTGTCCTTCTCCAAGTGCCACCATGAGTGTCACATCCCCCTAATGGTGCTGATACTCTAGAGGTAACTCCAGTTCAAGAGGAAAACACTAAACACAGCTATATGCAATTACAAATGAGCAAAGCAGTCCATCAACACAAACCTGTAGGTTGAGAAAACAATGGTAATGATCAGTCAAATAAGAATCAGTCAGATTTCTAGAAAGTACCTATCCACAGCTGCAGTTGGACACACC
This sequence comes from Nannospalax galili, assembly GCF_000622305.1. NCBI lineage: Eukaryota > Metazoa > Chordata > Mammalia > Rodentia > Spalacidae > Nannospalax > Nannospalax galili. The sequence goes on from NW_008354369.1 coordinate 94,206, forward strand.
CCCTCAGGAATATCATTATGAACTTCTACAGCTTCTTTGCCCACTGGAAATTAAAATGACTGTATGGACAATGCTTCATGTCTACTTATCTGGGAAGAAAGGGAGACATTGGTATTGACAACCTAATAGCACTGTCCATTCGATTTCTACTGCTTGTGTAAAAGCATCAATAGGAGTTCAATCTGCCTCATCTGGATTGGGCCTTTTGGTAATGGGGTTATGCAGCAATATCGACACTGCATATACCTACCCTGTATTCACACATTCTCCATAATCTCATGGCTTCAAATAGGCACCAGGCCTTAATCAGAATACAAGTCTGAGGAAAGTGAATTTACATTTAGCAGTTTGAATGGACAGGTGCTCCGGAGTTACCAAAAGAGATCATTCAATCTCTATTCTAACTGAAGTTTACTTTCTAGAGTTTTTAGATTTCTAGCAGACCTCTCTCTCTCCCTCTCTCTCTCTGATCAACATCTATGAATTTTTGCAAATGTGACTGACATAGTTCTTAGAACGGAAAGATCTCATCTTGAATCCCAGGAGAAGTCTTAAGATTTTTAGAGTGTTGTCTTCAGGAGTTCAAAGGGAGGCAGAGAATGACCAAAGTGCCTGCTCAGTTTTGAAAACCATTTGATTCCCGTCCTCTGTTTTGTATGGAGTCCTCAGGACACTTGAAGAAAGCTTTTTATAGGCCTGCCCACATTGCAATTTGCAAAGTATCACAAATGTGATGAAATTGTGTAGTTTTCCTGTTGGGTTATTCTTTATCTTTTCAAAGAGGTGAGGTATAGCTGAGATTTCCTGAGTACTGGGCAGGCAGAATCCCCAATACTGAGCAATGTCAGACAAAGTAAGTTCTCAATCACAATGCATTTTGATTGGTTTACTAATAGGAAGGGAGGAGGAAAGGAAGGAAGGGGAAGGAGAAGGCAGAGAGAGAGAGAGAGAGGGAAGGAGGGAGGGAGGAAATGAGAGAAGTGCTGCCTTTAAACTGGGCAGAGCATAAAGTCAACAAAGCAAAGGCTGCTAAGCTGCAGCTCTGCATAGCCCAGAGAAACAAAAAGGCCAGTCTTCTAGGCACTGTCTACCTGGGCCCCACCCAGAAGAAACGCCCCCTTCCACCTGGGGCTTCCCAAACAACAAGGCTCCTCAGGGCCAGTCAGAGTTGTACATTCAGACACATCCGGAATGTTTGAAGATCGGTATTATTACAAAGGTTCTGATTTTATTGTTTAAATACCTTAGCTATGTGAGTACTTCTAGTTTTATCTTCCCATTCTGATTGACAGATCATGTAGAATTGAGAAAAAAAACTTTTTCTTTACAAAATATCTGCTTGGTTGTAGTTTCAAATTTCCATACATAAATAGAAAAATCAATTCTGCCCCCTGCTGACAGACTAATTTTCCTAAAAATCCAGTTCAAAACTTCCCCGTGTCTTCAGTAGCTTCTGAGTTGGGCCCAAATTCCTGTGAAAAATGCCAGGTCCTGGGCTAACTCTCCTCAGGTGGGACACAGCAGCTGTGCACCGCAAGCCCATACAATGTGCTGCCCACATTCTTCTGATTGTAAAATTGTGAAGATGATTTTGTGGCATGTGGCAATAATGTAGGGACCACGTGGTCCACCTTGCGCACAGACACCCCTTGGTCTACAATGAGCTGGTTGTAGTCAGCCTCCTTTGAGAAACTCTTGACTCCCCACTTCCCAGTTCCAGACAGGTGCCAGACAGCCTGTTCTCAAGACTTGAGGTCACTCTCTGCTCTCTGAGGGGCTTGGGGCAGGGACTTACATTGCTGAGCCTCTAGCTCCCTGAGAGGAAAATGGGGGTAATAATAGCATATGCCTCATGGGATGAGTTTACAGATTAAATAAATAATTCAAATGGTGCTTAGACTAGGCTGGCTGCTTAGTAATAAAAGAGATTTCTATATTGCTTGCTCTGTGCTCTTTGTTTACCACCGTCTGACAAGGTGTGAAGGTTTGGGTATCTCAGAGTGGGGAGCTCCTTAGCCTTCATATTTTCAAAGAGACTCTGATCCGCTCCCTACACATACACAAAAATAAATCAGTGACCACTGCTAAGGAGTCAAGCTTGCCTTTGTATCCTCCTACTCTAAACATTAGGCTGGTGTGGGACACATAATAAGCCCCCACTAAATAGGCATTGATTTTATTTGAAAAACAAAAACAAGAATCAATATCTATAAAAGATGGAAGAAAGGTCAAAAACCTGTTAGGTGTTTTAAAACTAAATTACTCCAGAGTCCTTTGAGAAGGAATTTGCTCCGTAAATCCTAAAGGTTTATTATTCTTAGGAATAAGTAACTGTCAGAGGGCTATAAATTTCATAGAATTTTATCTCTGGATTAAGACAGTATCTGGCTTTTAATTCTATTTTACAAGTTTGAGGTCTGCGTGTTCTTTAAAGGAGCCCCCCTACTTCTGTGCAAAAGCCGTTGCCTAATTGATTTCACTAGCATGTTTTCCTTCACTCGACTCCCAGCCTGTACAGCTGTGGAGACTTCCCGTGGCTGATAGAGCTGCATCCTCCCTCCTTGCAACCCACTTATCCGCCATCCTCTCCTTTACCTCAGTCTACACATGGCAGTGTCCAGCCCGAGCAGTCCTCTGCCCTCCCTCTCCCGTAATCCACTCCTTTAATATTCCGAGGGTGACCCTTGACTGTCCTTTGAATGCTGCCCCAATTCAAAAGGCTTTTGAGCTTTTAAGAGGAGCAGAGATAACATAATTCCAAGGAGATGGGGGTGGGGAAGGAGAGAATGATTGGAAAGATTAGCTAAATCTCCTCTCTGGGCTCTCACAACTACATGAACTGGGCAGTTTGTGTTTTTGTGGGTTTCCCTACCACACTGGCTATCTTTATTAACCTCTATTAAAATATTTTTCAAGTTTTTTTCCAATTCAAACTATAAATAAAGGCTTGGTTAACTATTTCTTTTTAATAGCTACCTTTTAAAATTAAGGGCAGTTTAAAAACCAGAGTTTGCTAAAGACAAAACTGATGGAATCCAACAAATATCTATTGACAGTTCCTTATGTACATTGTGTAGTACTGGGGATTGTGGGGAATGGAAAGATCAAGAAAGATTTGCTACCATCAGAAATTTTACCAGCTAGCAAACATCAGGAAAGGAAAAAAGGAGTCACATGCAGCATCTCCAGTGTGCCTAGGAACACTTTTTTTTTTTTTTTGAGTTATAACATTTTCTTGGTACACTGTAAAATGCTGAGGCCACATGCCCTATATATATATGGCAGCACCACATGTACACACAAATGTACTTTTCTTTGATGCGCTGTTTTTGCATCATTCTGGTTGTTGATGAATATACTATTCCACTCAGGGAACTTTGAGCTTCTCTAGACTTAATTCTTTACTTTAGGGAGATAATCTGCATCCGATGACCTACATTTCCCATTCTGAACATCACACTGAAGCCAGGTCTCCACCCAGTACTTGGTGCTACCAGCTCTGATGATGGAACAGATAGAGCATCCCAGTATTTATCAGGAGTTGTTGACTGAATACCCCCAACCATCTACTGCATCTCCAACTGGCTAATGAATTGCCAAGTGGAAAACAGCTATATTGCAATAAATTACAAAGTCATTCTCATAAAGCATGTGGAGCCAGATGTGCTAAAGTCTACAAACAATAGGACTTTTAGAAAGCTCCATTTATATAATTCCTGCCCCTCTACCATTACTTTGTTTGGAAGAATGCTTCAGAGATCGAACAAAGGTGATGTTAATTCAATGTGGATTAATTATTCCAAATCTGAATATGTAAATGGGGTCTGTGCCAGTGAACTAATGTACCAGTGTGTGATGGTTTGAATGAAAATGTCCCCCATAGGCTCCAAGTATTTGGACATTTTGTCCCCAGTTAGTTTTGGGAGTTCTTAGAAGGGTGCGGCCATCCCAGAGGAAGCACCTTGCTTCCTGTGCCAGCTTGAAGTTGTGAGAGCTTAATTTCTGCTGCTCCTGCTCTAGCCATCATCAACCACTATGCCTTCCTGCCATGATGGACTGATTCCCCTGGAACCTTAAGCTGAAATAAACTCTTACTCCTATAAGTTGTTTTAGTTGGTATTTCTATCATAATAACAGAAAAGTGACTAATACACAGTGTCCCAAAGAAGGCAAAATTATCCATGCTTGGTATTTGACCTGGGATGCAACCCTGCTGTTTTCTGCCTTACCCGGCTTCTGTGATGGATACGACAAGCAGGTGTGCCTTGCCTGGAACATTTTCTGTTTCCTCTATGAAGTAAATGAGAAGTGAAATCTCATTTCTCCCACTTTCTCATAGAATTCTTCTACAAGGGCCTGGTCACCCACTAACAGGTGTTCCTTCTAGGGGGCCTGTGGGACTTAGCTGTCTTCTAGGCTTGCCCTTAGGTTTTGGACCTGTGTCACCATTTCCTCATTACGTCATGCAAAACACCAATCACATCTGCAATACCTTTCAACAAACAAGCAAGAACATTTTTTGATTAACAACAGCCATAAAGTAAATTCAAATTAGCATTCAGATAAAGTGGGAAATGAATTCTCAAGTTTTTCATTTAGAAACATGCAGTTAAAAAAAAAATCTAGTGAAAACAATTTGATTTGTTGTTTTAAAAGGACTAGTAGAATTTTCCCCCCTTATTTAACTTTGATATTGGACGTGTTTTTGTTTTTTGTTTCTTTGTTTTTTCATTTGGTCTTTTTGAGACAGGGTCTCCCCGAAACCCCAGCTGGCCTGGAAATCACAGAGATCCACCTGCCTCTACCTCCCAAGCGCTAGGATTAAAGTGTGTATGCCACCACATCCAGCAATATTGGTAGTGTTTTAATGCTATTTTTCCTAAATCTGCATTAGGTGAATCCTGCGCATCATTCACTTTTCTACGTGATGGGATCGTAACACGGAGTGAAACATTTAAAGATCAGAGCCTTTTCCAGATAAAATTATAGTAACAGGAATAATAGAAGACAAGTAAGCAGTCAAATAAATATGTTAGGTAGTAATGAATGTTATGTGCAAAAATAAAGCAGAGGACAGAGTATACACAACGATGTTGTGAGCTCTACAGTAGACCCTGCAAAAGCACAGTGGGCCAAGCCCAGAGCCAAACCCCAGGAGGTTAAAGTCTTTATAGAAAATGCCATAGCTTTTACATTTAAACTCCTCACATTCTTTTTTAAAAAGATTTATTATTTATTTTCATTTTACATGTATGTGTGTGTTTCCTGCATGTAAGTGTGGTAAATGGGAAATGCCTAGAAGTGTGGGCACTAGATAAAATTTCCTTAAAAACACAAGATGGCGAAGACCTACTGGACAACATAAAAATTGTCTTTCTTTTGTTGTTGCTTTTGAGACAGGGTCTCCCTCTAGCTCCAGATGGCCTGGAACTCACTATGAAGACCTGAGATCCGCCTGTCTCTGCCTCCTGAGTGCTGGGATTAAAGGTATATGCCACACACCTGACAAAAGTTGGACTTGAATATAAATAAGAGAAAAACTTTTTCCACTTATTCTATCTTCTGAGTTGTAAAATTTGGATTCTTGAAGTACTTAATTCACATTTACTATATTTTTCAGACTTTTATCCTTTCAAGATTGCTGTATTACATTTTAGACTCTATATGTAGCTGTCTTGAATTTTAATTACAGATTATAGAATTTACAGAAATTTATGAAATGTATGCATAATTGCATATATATAGATACATTGATATATTATGTATGTATGTAATGTTTTTCTTAATGTTTTAGGAATCATAGTGAATATATAAGTCAATATCCTGTTTTTAATTTTTAATTAACTTTTTGTGTGTACATGTATGTGCATGTGTGCTTGAGACGGTTTCACGTAGCCAAGCTGACCAACCTTGCAATGCTCCAGCTTCAGCCTCTTGAGTGCTGGACTACAGTAATGTACGAGCATACTTAACTAGTGTTTTACAATTCACTTTTTCATTCAGTGAGTATTTGTTCATTGTGTGTCACACATTTTGTTAGATCCTGCAGCAAAAAGCAGCTCTAGCTTAGTTATAAAGACAAAGACCATATTTACCCTCACTTACATTATTATGTCCACAGGACCATCCCCTAAGGTCTCTGCCCAAGAGACCTAATATAAATATGCTCTCAAAATTAAATATTATCTAAAATTGTGATTTCAAGCGTCTGTGTAACACTTGCTCAGACAGATATAGCATGATTTATCGAACTCTTTTCTAATCACACAGTACTTTTTTTTTAAAAAAAAATTTATTGGGAATTTCATACATGCATATAAGGTGCTTTGATCAGATCCATGTCCATTCCCTCCCCTCCAACTCCTCCCATATCTCCCCATCACTTTTTTTCTGATAATTTCATGTACTCTTTCTTCTTCTTTGATTTATTATTATTTTTTTTTAATGGGGTTTTTGGCTACTCTAACATTCCCCCTTCTGAGGCCACACAGTATTCTTGACAGAGATCTTAGAAATGAGATATTCACATATTAGACAATTTTAAGACAGTCTATTGAGGTGCAGGGAGAAGGTATTAGAATATCTACTAATTTTAATTTTGTGTGACATGTTTTAGTAGCAAAGATGTGTAGCCTAAAAAGAACTACGAATATATAAATGCACATATAGTAAAAGTATATGGTATTTTCATTGATAAAGTTAGGTTATCAAAAACCATACAGTTTCTTGATTTAAAATGTGCCAAATTATTTACACAAAAATAAAATTTTGACAGTTTTAAATATATTCTTAAGAGTGACATCACAGGCTAAAAGAGTGTGGACCATTGCCAGATGGCCTTCAAGATCAAATTGTGGAAAATTTATGCTTCCAATTTATGAGACAGCTTCTCTTTCACATTATATTTTTAAATTTTTCTAATTTATTAGCTGGAGAGTGCCATTTTATTAATGTTTTCATTTGCATCTCATTAGCAAGCTTAAATTTTAAGTTTAGTGGTGAGTTTTTTGTGAATAAATTGTTCACATCCTTTATTTGTCTTTCTGTTGGGAGATCTCAGTGTTTGTCTCATTAAACATGGTACAGATATATAGACGTAATCACTGATGAAAGCAGCAGTTAACACTGTATTGAGCAAAAACTGTGGTAGAAATATATACGTTCCCTCTAAACCTTTCAACAACCAGGAACATTATTTTCCTCATTTCATTGATGATATAATTGAGATTAATGGAGTTAAATTCAATGTAATTTGCCAGACTCTTCCTGATTTCAAATTGGATGCATCCAAAAACCTTTTCAAGAATTTGTTATAACCATTTGGCTTTTACTAATGTTAATTTTAAAATATTTTTTATTTGCATTTAAAAATATTTTAAAACTTTTATCCAGTTATCCTTTAGATTTTATACTATTGCATTTATAATTAGAAATCTCCCCATCCATAAAAGAAATATTTGTCCTTTTTCTTTTCTATGATTTTTGCTTTTTAAAAATATATACACTCTCTGGAATTTATCTAGGTATACAGCATTGGCTGAAAATCTCATACTTACCCAAACAGTAGGTTTTAGAACATAATTGATAGAACTTATTGGCATATTGTACTTTCTTGTGTCAAATCAAACTATGTTCTAATGGAATCTCAGGTCATACACATGTGATAAATGCACACACACACATATATATACACTATATAATATATTTTATTTCATATATACAAATAAATAGTTTGTGTATAAATTATATTAATATATTGTATGTTACATAATGTATATCATGCATGTATTATGTAATAGGCTCTGTATTCTATTTTTTTAAATTCCAAGTTCATTTGTTAAAAGAAATTGAGAATCGTTTGTCAACTTCTAAAATCAATGTCATTTTTATCATATTCAGTTCCATCCACAAAACTTTTCTACTCTCCACTAACTAAATTTTCTCAATGATTGTCAGTGAGTTGTGGTGAATTTCTTTGCATCTATTGTAGATATTTTTGTTCTAAAATTTCTAAGTGATTGCTGTTTCTATTGTAAATGAAAACAATTTCCCTTTCATAGTCAAGTTCTATATGGATATTATTCTTAATACAGCAAAGCTACCAAGTTTTCTGTTGTTTCTGTTATGACCATATTCACTAAGAAAAAAATGTAAAAATCGATGATTTTTCCTTGTGGCTATGAACTTCCTATACTAAAGTATCTCTGCACCTAGGGACATTCTGAGTTCTTCAATCTAGTTGTTGACTGATTTAGTTCTATTTTGGAGTTTTATCAATTGCACATTTGTATATGACTTGAGATGACAATTGATTCATAAAATTAATTGGTTATTTTTCCTATTTCTCTGTCTCCAGAGTAATGTATGGAGCATGGTAATATCTATCTTTAGAAAATAATTACTAGTCAAGTAATCTGAACTAAGGATTATTTTTCTCCTTTTATTTTCCTTTTGGAGAGGTTTTTAGATAATTTTATAATTTTACTATGGTATTATTCTTAATTTCTATCATTTATATTTCCATGTAAATTCACACATTTTATCAAGATTTTCAAGTACATCTGAATGAAATTATACATACTATTCCTTTATCATTCTAATCTCTTTCATGTGGAATGCAGCTCCTACATTATGCATGCTCCGAGATTTTCTTATTTTATGTCGCTGCTTAGATTCATCAAATATAAATTTTGTTGACTCCCCCCACAATGAACTAACTCTCAAATTTATCAGCATTTTAAACAAATCATTTGATTTCTAATTTTATTGCACCTTTCTTCCAAACATCCTTGAACATCTTGAGTCTCATACTTAGTTAATTTTGATTTCTTTTTAGGAAATGAGAGAATGGAAGATTGCAAATTTATTAGACAAAGCAAATTCTCATAATAATTATTTAAAAATTGGTTCATTGGTACTTGGGAGGCAGAGGCAGGTGGATCTTTCTGAGTTCGAGGCCAGCCTGGTCTACATAGTGAGTTCCAGGACAGCTGGGGCTACAAGGAGACCCTGTCTCAAAAAAGACAAAAAA
>NW_008354369.1:103557-106221 GCF_000622305.1 Nannospalax galili
TCTTGTGGGGATTTTTTTGTTCTTTGACCCAACAGTAATTTTAGAGATGCTTTAATTTAGTGAAGGTTTAAAAAGTTTTTATTGATAATTTAAATTTTTATTATTTCAGAGAATGTAATTGTTTTAGTTCATCTTTGAGAGAATTTTTTGCATCCTATTTTAAGATAAATTTTTGGAAATCCAAATCTATATATTAATATATATTAGCTTTTAGTTTTTAATTATAGTCAAAAGTATAATGAAATCATTCAAATATTTCTCTAAGTGTTTTTAAAGGAATGGGTTTAACTAGACATTGTGGCACATACCCAAAATCCCAGTAATCAGAGGCAAAATGGCCAAGGATTTAGGTTAGCCTGGGAGGACTGAGACCATTTCTCAAAAAACAACAACAACAAAACAAAAACAAAACACAGGATGTGGTTTATAGAGCTTTATGTAACACGTAACTGTCAACACATACTTCATTCTGTCTTTAATTTAGAATTGCTTACCAAATACTATAAAAAATATTTTATACTCTGAAACCTTTCTTTCAAAGCTAATTTGTATTGAATCCAAATCTTTGAGTAAATCTAGAATAATTTTCCAGTGCACTCTGTTTAATTGGCTTCAAATCCAGCTGACTGTCCACTGACAGTCCAGGACTCCTCGGCAATCTCTTGCTTCATTTATCTTATTAGCCTTTTGGTCATTTTTGAGGACTATGTGACAATAAGTTGCTCGAATCCTTGTCTACCTGATGATGTGTTCCTACTGCCTCTGTGCATTAAGGGTAACTTAGCTGGCTAAATTCCTTTTACTGTTGCTTTCAGCTCAACTTTTTAGTGGTTAAACCCCTACTGAAATTACAGTTTCTCAGGATGCCCCCCCACTTAATTGTTGATTATTTTAAATTCTTTTTGTCTCATCTTTAAGAGGAATAAGGCTGCCACCCACTCCTTCTTCATCAACTGCGTCTCTTCACATAAGCTCCTTTGGCCCAAACTCTGTTTTGCAAGAGGTGTGCTTGGTTATACACTGACAACTTGCCAGTGGAAAGCCAATGTTTTGATTTGCAGATGTTTCTTTTCCTCATGTTGATTAGTTATTGGAATGTTGTCCTGTTTCGGGAACTTCTGCTTTGCTGTCTTCCCTCTTAGTCTCTTTTCCTATTATGATTTATTTCTGATTCCATGATGGGATGGTTATGAGTTCTTTTACATGTACCAGTGAATTTTCACCAGTATTCTGTGTCTTAGCATAAGTCATATTTATAGGTTTTCTTTTTCATAGAGTTCTTAATGGAGCTATTGTCCTTTTCTCTGGCATCCTTATGAGTCTGATATTGTTCTTTTTAGAATCTATCCACCAGAAGAAAGTTATCCAGACTACTATTTATTACGCCGAAAGGGACTCTGACCTCTGCTTTTCAGGGGCCACATAAGTGTACCACTAAATCTTTCTCAGATCCACTGTGAGTACTGTGTGCTATAGAGAACTCCTGACCACATCTGCAGTATCTTCTAATATTTTCCTTTACTTTGATTATTTTTAGGGCCGTTGTCATAGTAAAATTTTTCTGGGTGTTAAGTTTTGTTTTGGCTTTGGTTTTTGGAGATAGGATTTCACTACACAGTCCTTGAATGCCTTAGGCAGCCTGTATTGTCCTTGAATGCATTCAGTGGGCTTCGTTGTCAAACTCAGCCCAATCCTCTTGCCTCAGTCTCCCTAGTCCTGGGATTACAGGTGTGTTACACCATCTTGAGATTAAAGTTTTATCTGGTATTATTTCATTGTCTAGCATTACCTCCTTTTCCCACTGATACTCTGCAATTGCCTGACAAAGGGGGTCTCCAGTATGCGGGGTGCTAAAAGTTCCATGTCAGGATAGAGTGGGCAGTTGCCGTCTACCTTCTGCTTCCTATTCTGTCATAATACTGAAGTATGGCTGCCTATAAAAGGTTGAAAAGAGTGTCAGAAGTTAGATTTCTCTTCAGACTGACTCAAAACGTTATTTTACGAGGAAAAGCATGACTGACATAGTTTCTCATTCAAGGTCTCTCAAACAACCATTCTCAATGCGTGGTTTTGCAGATTCCTAAGATCTCTTGAAGAGGAATCTGCAGGTCCAAGAACCTTTTGTCATAATACTATTTTATCATCCTAAGTCTTTTATAATTATATTGACATATAATTTTCCTTTTCACTGTGTTGATGTGTGCACTCTTGATGCAAAACAACTGTGTATAAAATTGCTGGTATCTTGGTACAAATCCTAACAACAGCACCAAATGATACTTGTAGTACACTTGAACTCACAGTGAAAGTTAAAAAGGAACAAGAAATCAACCTTAGTTTGAAAATTCTTAATGGACTGGTACAAATATTAATTGTACTAAGTTGCATCCTTAAGCACTTTAAAAAAAATATTCTGTGCTATGAATTGGGAAGGAGACATAAAGTATCTTGGTTGCATGCCAAAATATAAGAATTATTTCATTGTTTTGGGAAAAAATTCTGTAATTGTATAAGCTGCAGATGTAAAAAACTATGACAAACCATAATTTTTCAGTTTTTTTTTTCTATTTGTCAAGCAAAGACTTTGTAAGAAATACATGTAGCAGGCCTGGTGCTGCAGAAGAAACAGCTGAAGGTATTTGTGGTTAATGACAAAAAAAAAAA
>NW_008354369.1:106350-113556 GCF_000622305.1 Nannospalax galili
AAAAAACTTTCAGAAAAGAAAGCTTAGAAATTTGGAGACACAATCATCACCAAAAGTTTGATAATTTTCCACCCTTCAAGGCTTTTCTGGAAAAGTCAATGTCAGTGATATTACCTACTATGATCTTTCATATTGTATAGTGACTGGCACTAGAAAGATATGCCCAAATGATCAGTGTGCCATGTCACATGATTATACACTGACAAAAGATCCATCCAAACTGCAAAAGACTTGAAAGGGCTATAACATAATTAGTTCACACAGTTATTAATGCATGAGGCTTTTATTAATATGTGGAATTTTTTTTTCAAGCAGGCATTCCCTGTAGCCCCAACTAACCTGGAATTTGCTATGTAGACCAGACTGGCCTCCATCTGACAGAGATCTGCCTGCCTCTGTCTTGTGAGTACAGGGAGTAAAGGCATGCACCACCATGCCCAGCCATAATATGTGTTTTGAGTCTACATTGTAACTAAACTTTTTACCGCTACTTTTGTCAGATTGTTAGTGGGTTATCAAAAAATAAGTGCAGTTACCTAAAACATTATTAAAGCATTACTTTCTCATTCAAATGTATTTCTGCATGTCTTTCAATTTTTTCAAAACCTCACACAAAGAAACATACCACAACAGAATATAAATGAAGAGGTAGGTAGGTATAAGACTTCAATTGTCTTCTAGAAAGTGCTATTAAAGAGATTTACCAAAATCTAAAATACTACTTTTCTAAATGATTCTATGTGACAATACAGCTTTTAATAATAATCGTTGTTAGCATACAATGACTTTATTATTTTTTTTCTCCTTTTGAGACAGGATTTCCCTGTAGCCTCAGCTGACCTGGAACTCATGATGTAGACCAGATTGGCCTCGATCTCACAGAGATCCCCCTGCCTCTGCCTCCCGAGTGCTGGGATTAAAGGCATGTACCGCCACATCTGGCTATTATTACTTTAAAATGCATAAATATATGTCAGAATTAATTCCCCCTGTTTGTAATTCTTGTTTGATAAATAAATATTATCTACATAAATGAAAACCTTTGAAATCTTCAGTAATTTTTAGGAACATAGTGTGAAGTTGAAGAGATGGCTCAGTCAGTAAAGTACAAGCAAGTACAAGGTCCTGAGTTCAAGCCCAGAAGTCATGTCAGAAAAAGTGCTGTGTGGTAGTGTGCACTTGTGCACAGCAAAGGCAGGCAGATGAATCCCTGGGACTTGCTGACCAGTCAGTCTAGGCTAGTTGGTGAGTTTCAGGCCAATAAGAGATCCTGTCTCAGAGAAAAGGTAGACAGCATCTAAGGAATAACATCCAATACTTTTCTCTGGTTTTCACATGCATGTACACATATGTGCACCTGCACACATACAAATATATACACATGAAAAAAAAGAAATGAAAGAAAGGGAAGGAAGGAAGAAATGATGGGTGGATATAGTGTGGTTCTGAGATTAAAATTCTTGAGAACTATTGCTCTGTTTTATGAAGTTTTAAAATTTCAAAACAAGAAAGCAGTAAAGAGGACAGTGTTCTGATTCCTGTGTAGTGTTGATCAACCAGAGTTTTCACTCAGCCTTCATTTATAGTGAAGATAACGAAAATGTGTCTCAAACTTGCACAATAAATAGATGAAATATTACTCCTATGTAGGGGTTTGGTAAATTTTCATATTTTTGTTCTTGATTATAGCAGAAAATTGAGAAAATTTCTTTTTTAAAATATGAGATATATTTTAAATGTCGTAAAATGCAGTATCTTAATGTATTCCATGGGATACCGTGATTTTTAGTATATTCACCAAGTGTGCAATTGTCACCCCGTGTGTACTTCAACACTTCAAAGAGAAATTCTTTACCTTTAAACCTCTTATCTCCTCATCCCCCAAAGCAAAGAAGCCAGCATTTCTGTATCTGTAGATTTGTCTATTCTGGATATTTTATACAAATGGAATTATGAAATATGTGACTTTTTAATGCCTTATTTATCTTGACTTCAAGGCTCATCCACACTACAGATAAATAGCATTTTCTCCAGCCATTGGCCAAACAGCAGTGACTTTGGTCATTTCTCCTTTTGGATATTTCAAATATTGTTGATGATTATTCAAGTAAAGTTTTATATTTTCTAATAAAGAAGCTCAGCTGGATGATTTTTGGTCATTGAGAGTTATACGTTTAAATTTTATTCAGTTCTGAGCTGGTTATTGAACCTAGAATCTTACACGTGCCAAGCTAACACCCAGGAGCTATAGCCCCAGCCCCCTTTTTCCTTTCCTTTTTTTTTTTTTCCTTGTCTTTTGAGATAGAGTCTCACTAAGTTGCTCAGGCTGACCTTGAATTTATGAACCTCCTGCCCAAGCCCCCAAAGTACCTGGGATTACAAGCCTATACTACCAGGCCTGTTTAGTTTCTTTTGTTTTCCTTTTTGAGGAGCTGCCAAATAGTTGTCCATAATAGCTACTGTGTTTTCCACAGAGGCTTGTACCATCTGATATTGTACATTCCTACCAGCAGTGTATGAGGGTTCCAATTTTTCCACGTCTTGGGGGCACCTATTATTCCTTCTCCTTTTCAATTATAAGTATCCTGGTGGGTGTAAAGTGGCACCTCATCACGATTTGGAGTATTTTATCTATGAGTGAGATCTGCTGACTTTAATCACTGATTGAATTTTCTAAAGCTTTTCTATTGCTTCTTTCCTTTGCTTGAATCTCAGAAGCAAATGAGGACTTCTTTAAGAACTTAATCTAACAACTCCAAATATTGTCTCTATTTCCTAGTTAGAAGTCTTGATTTATTTTTAAATATAGTATTTACATATTCTCCTTAAAGCTTATGGTTGAGTTCTTACATGAACATTTGTGCCAAGGTAGCACATTCTCTGATAGAAATTATGAAGATGATCATGATGTTTCTTTGTTTCCATGCTGGTTTATTGACTTGCCACAAAGATAATATGCAAAGTAATCTAAGAATTTTTATGTGTTGTAACAGCTTCATACTAAATGGTGAGTAGTTTTTACATTTTTATTTTCCTAAATCTTTGACACCATTTCTTGTCAGGAAATTAAACAATTGCTATTCATAAACTCTAAAAAATAAATTTATAAAGGTAAAGTCAAGATTGTGACTGTTGACTTGGAGTCACCAACTGTGAACATTCAAATTAATGAAGTTTCTTATCAAGTAGAAATTATAAACAATTCATATTTTGTAGCTGTCTTGTTTATTATTTGAATTACATAGACTGTTAATGAGCAGTGACAATATAAAACTGATAACTGAACCCCTGTTAACACATCTAATCATATAAAAATAATTTATTCTCCTAATACTTTATAGATAATAGAATAACCTCAAATCCGGTACTTGCAATTCCATGTTTCCATGATGGTAGTTTTGCTCATCTCTAGTTTTGAGTGAAATGACAAAAGAGCCTAAAAATGATAAAGCTTTACAAAAAAGCGGACTGATGATAAAAAGATGTTTTACAAGTTTTAGATTATAATACAATTGCAATATCAGAGATTAGTAATAGTTTGGAACTTCTGCAGAAATACATTCCCCAAGCATGGACAGCCATACTGCAGTGGATGGTTGATTCATGCCAGAATGTTAATGTATTACCTTCTGAGACAAAATCCCGTGAAAGAATTGCACATAGCTTGGAAAAGAGAAGTTATTTTGTTCTTCAGTTTAAATGGGAAGTGGAAGAGAAACACACACTGATTTTGGCCAGATATAATGATGGAAAATTTAACAGTTGGGACAGAAGAGACATTAACTTTAGTATATTACACTTTACAAATTGAGTGCTTGCTCTCCACCAGCAGTAAGCAAGTTCTGTAGTTAGTCAGGGACCAGGTGGGCAGGAGACAATACCAACCTCTATCTGGAGGAACGAAACAGCACCCAGTGGGGAAGCTGTCTGTGGTGGTTAATCTTGGTGATAAACTTGACTAGATTAGAAATCTTATGTGTTTGTTTACCATTATCTTACTATGTAGTTACTACTCAAGGTGAATGGACATGTTCATAGAACTAGAAGAGAATTTAGAGTTAACTAGCCCAGTGCACAGATACACTGATTAAGAGGATGTACTTTCCTCTCTGTTTAGTTAATAGCAAAGCCAAGAGTAAAATTCAGTTTTGGGGCTGGAGACCTGGCTCAGTGGTTCAGAGCATGTGCTGCTTTTGCACATGGGCTTGGTTCTCACTACCCACATGGTAGCTTACAACCACCTGTAACTCCAGTTCCCTCTTCCTGCTTCCTTAGGCACCAGGCTTATGTGTGGTGCACATACATATATGCAGGCAAAACACATGTACATAAAATAAAAATTAAAAAAATCATTAAAAAATTCAAAAACAAAAAGAAATCAACTAAGAGAAAAGCTGATGGGCACCGATGAGAGATTTTCTTGATCAGGATATTCCAAGTGGGAAGACCCATAAATGTAAGTTACAGCTTCTGGTGACAGCCCAGATGAAAAGAAATCCTAAAGGGAAAGCTTTTCTTTATGCCTCATCGACTTCCCATCTCTAGCTAGTTCATTTGTCCTGTTTGTGAGTTCCTCTACCTTGTTGCTGTTGCTGCTGCTGCTACATTCCTTTGCCAAACTCAGAATCCAGGATCTTCTGGCTTCCAACATAGACTGAAGATCAGTGGCTTTCTAGGAATTAGCTCTAGGTTGGGACTGCTGGGGCATCCAGGCTTATAGACTGAGGAGCAATGTCAGTCTCTACAATGTGAAGACAGCCATTGTTGGACCACTAGACTGTACAGTATAAGACGATCTAATAAGTTCCATTTATATATAATATAAATATATAATATTTACATATACACACACATATATATATATATATTCATTCCATCAGTTCCATTCCTCAAGAGAGAATCCTAAATAATATAGGGGCTCACTGTGTAAGTAATAGCCTATGTTAAATAACACTTACAGAAACATCATGAAACAAAGGGAAAGGAAGGGATTTTTCAGAATGACATAAGCTAATGACTACCTAGGGAAGCTACCAAGTGAGAGAAATCTCACCTCGTATATGACACTAAAGTAAATTCAAATAGAATGAAGAGTTAAACACAGAAAAACAAGACCTTAAAAACTAGAATTAAAATGTAAAAATTAACTAGTTTTGGAATTGGGGGTTATTTTCTAAGCATAGGGAATGATTTTCTCAGCATGGGGCATTAGAAGAAATCACAAAGAATATCAACATGTACAGCACTGTTGAACATCTCTGTGTCGAAAACACTGTAAATAACGAGGAAAGAAGGTGAATGTCAAGCTGGTGTGAATAAGTGCAATGAACTAGACATACAATGGGTTAATGTTCCTTTTGCAAAGTGAAAAAGGAAGCTCAGTAACAATGTGTAATGATAAGAACTAGCACTAATAAGGTACAGAAAAAGAATTTTTACATCAACTGACTGGTACTGAAGAAAATACAAATTAAAGCCACAATTTGCCATCTTTCTTCTTAAATTAACATACATTATTTTAATACATTATTTTTGTTTATAACAGTGATATAACTGATTCTCCCCATTACCTCTACAAAAACATGTAAAAGTAATAAGGACTGGGAAGAAATACAAACTCATCCTCAAAGAAAATATGAAGGTGTCTGAAACTTTGAACCACTAAAGATGAAGATGTGATGGAGGAAGGAAAGACATAAAACAGAAAACCACAAACGCAGAGCTCGAAACCACTCCCCACACATGCTTGTCCATGGGAGGTAAAGAGCTCGCCCTGAGTCAAACCAGGCCCACATTCCTTTCAACACCAATCTAGGAGGCAGGCACTAATAGAGAAAGGAATCTTCTCTGAATCTGGTTTGATTTTAATGAGGAAAAGAATCAGACAAATTATATCTTCAAAGATTCTATGGACACTGTGAAGTAGGAAGGAAAAATTCTGAGGTGCCAGCATCTGAGCTACTCTGCAGTGCCAATCTCAGTCGGCCACATTGAACTAAAGCCTAAGTAAACACTCTCCTACCTCAATCCTATAGTTTGAAAAAGTAACTGGCACAGAACCTAACACTGACAATCACCACCTCTACCATCTGCCCACGTCTATGCACATGTACACAGGTGTATGTACACAATAGTTTCTGTTGATTTTTGTCCTGAATTCCATGAAGTCCTAAGTTCCTAAATCAATAATTCTAAAAGGAGTTAACTCTTTATTCATATAATAATAATAATAATAATAAGAAGAATAATAGATTAAGAAGGAGAGGAGACAATTGTAAAGGAGAATCAAAAGAGTATTCTCCAGAAATCCTTTGCAGTTTAAAGAACTCTATTGAAAGGCATCTTTAAAAGTAATGGAAAAATAACTTCACCAAAGCAAGAATACAAAGTAGAGATTCATAGAAGATAAATTTCCTGAAATAAAATAGGAGTTCACTGAGTTCAGAATTAAAGAAAAAAAAATCGCAAAAATAAGACAGCATTGGAAAGATAGACATTTATGAAATTGTAGTGAACTGTACAGAGGGAATTCAAACAAAATTAAATTCAAGAAAAACAAAAGGATTAAATAACTATTGATAAGTGAGGAATCTAGAAAAGTGTTCTAAGTGAAAACTAGAAGAGATTTGAAACACTGAGGAAAATAAACTATGCTTTAACTGAATTTTAGAAAAATAAAAGGGGACTTTAAAAGTGTCACCCTCCTTCAGGAAAAACTTCCACATGACAGCGATATCAAGGTACAGCAAGGTATAAAGGAAGGAATAAAGGAAGGAAAAGGGGGCAGGAAAGAGTTTTTTCTATCAATGTGTGGAATTGAATCTTTCTTTTGCCTAAATATATAGAATTTGATCAAAATATTCAGACAGAAGCAGAAAGGAAAGGGATCTAGAGAGAGATCGCTCAGCACTTAAGAGCACTGGTTGTTCTTGCAGAAGACCTGGATGCCACATGGCATCTAACAACTGTAACTCCAGTACCACGGAATATGATGCTCTCTTCTTTCCTCCATGGGCACTGCACAACATGAGTGCACTTATACACATGCAGGCATAACACTCATATACATAAAATAACAGAACAAAACAAAAAGGAAAGAATAAAGAATTCATGCTTTGGTGGGATTAAAAACAATCCGTATGTTTCCAACAGGCCGGCCTAAGGATATGCTGAGAGAGAGAGAGAGAGAGAGAGAGAGAGAGAGAG
>NW_008354369.1:113576-121473 GCF_000622305.1 Nannospalax galili
AGAGAGAGAGAGAGAAAGTAGGGAGAAAACCAGAAAGGAAGAGAATGAGAAAAAAAGACGGGACAAAGCAAAGAAATTATGATTCTGTACTAAAATGAGACCCTTGTTGAATGAACTGACCAGGAATCTGTTGTAGACACGGTGACCTGACAATGTCCACAATGAATGTTTACTATGAGATAGAACTGTGATATGAAGTCTCTTGAATTTTCCCTTTTCATTTTTGGAATGCTTTCGAAAACAGGAGCATTAAATCCTTCTCTCATTGTCCATCATAGATTACTCTACCAAGGCCTTTCAAAGAGTGAGAGGTGTCCTTCAATATACTCTGATTCAAGAGATCTGGAACTCAAGAACTACCTTTCTAACAAGCTGATGCTACTGGACCTTGACCTTCAAGAGGTTCTGAAAGCCTATAGCAGGATAGAAAATCATACATCATGACTTAAAAGAGCTACAACTAGAAAAGTAGATCGAAATATTTTTTACAAGTGTTAAACATCATTAGCCATCAGGGTAACATAAATTAAAACTACTTTGAAATTCCATCTCACTACAGACAGAATGGCTATCCTCACACTGACAACCAATGCAGAGAGAATGTGGGGGAAGGGAACCTTTAGTTACTGTGGGTACACTGAAGTCAGTGTGGAGGTTTCTCAAAAGGTTAAAAATAGAACGATGTGACCCACCTCTACCATTATTGGGCATATACCCAAAGGACTCTATATCGTACAGAGACAGTTGCACATCTGTGTTCAGTGCTGTTTTATTCACAATGGCAAGGAAATGGAATCAGCCTAAATTCCATCAGTGGATGAATGGATAAGCCAAATGTGATATGTACATGACGGAATTTATTCATCCATAAAAAAATGGAAATTCTCAAGAAAATGGAACTGAGTGAGGCAACTCAGGCTCAAAAGTGCAAACTGCAAACAGTGCACATTCTCTTTTCATATGTGCGTTCTAGCTTTGAACTTTTATGTTGCATTTGTGGGGGAACAAGTGTGTGTGGGGTCCAGGAAAGCAGAAAGGGGACCATGAAAGGAGAAAAACTTCTTTAAGGGAGATGGGTGGTGGTGGGTAGAAGAGCACATGTGGTATGAAAGTTACGTAAAGGGAGCCTGGGGCTGGACAGAAAGGTTTAAGGAGGGAGAAACAAGGAGGTGGAGAAGGTGGGAAAAGTCAACCAATCTCACTCAGGTATAGACCTGCTTGCAACAATATCGACTGGCCAGAAGAGATGATTCCACTGGTGTAACAGTGGCAAATCTGTTACAGGACTAACTAACCATTCTCTGATTGGATCTGTCGCTCAATCTAATGGCCACATTCTACTTTCTTGGACTCTAAACACATGCCCACAGTGCTGACAATTCATCATGGCATCTTTTTAAAAAAATTTTTTTATTTCATTTATTTTTTTAAAAATTTTTACGTGTATGCGTGTATTGCCTGCATGTAGGTAAAGTGCACCTGTGTTGTGCAATGCCCACAGAGAACAGAAGAGACTGTCAGATTCCCTGGAAATGGAGTTATGGACAGTTGTTAGCTGCTATGTGGGTGCTGGGATTAGAACCCGGGTCTTCTGCAAGAACAGTCAGTGTTCTTAACCACTGAGCCATCTCTCCAGTCCCCATCATGGCATCTTTAGAATAGATGGCATCATTAGAATATTACCATCTAATGTTTGTGGGAACTCCAGCTGTGCTGTGTATTCAGATATAAGGAGCTTCAAATCTCTCCCACTTACTGTTTTTGTGACATTTTATTATTGATTAATTTTTCTGAACCTAAATTTTTCTCGTTCTTTTCAAAAGAATGATTGCAATGTCTACACCAGGTAGTCAGTCTAAAGATTAAGAATGATGGCTACTACGTGAGCCTATACAGGATTTCTCACATTGCAAAGATCCAAGATTGAATCCTAATTTTCTGCTGTGGTTCTGAGACTCCTACAACCTGCATGTACTCCCGATAGACTGTGTGCTTTAGAATGGTTCGCTCTACCCTCAAATAATCAACAGTCATCTGCCCAGCTTCTGTCACAGTTATTGATAGGAAAAGGCTCTAGGCAGAGTGCATGATGAAAGGCACATGGCAAGTATAAAGTACAGAGTTAAGTTATACACCTTCCTATCGTGCACCTTAGTGACACCGTCAGCTTCATCAGAGAAATGAGCCATGGAAAAATAAGCATACTTCGTGTTCTTCCTGAGAACATGCCCTGGTAGCTGCTTTCCCAGAGCAATCCTCCTTTTCCTGAAGAGCATCCTCAAAATGATAGAGATAACTAGACCTCAGTGAGAAAAGTCCCCTCTGATAAATGTCCCAGGAATACTACCAAATGCCATATTTAAACACTGTTCAATTCATACACCAAGGTTTTTGTGCTCAAGATTAAATTTCTATAGCATTTCTGAAAAGCATAAGAACAGAAACATGATCATTCTGTGAGGAAGCTAATATTTCTCTGTCAGAATGATTCTTGGTGCTCTGAATTTTATTTTTATACAGTTACAAGTAGGC
Source organism: Nannospalax galili (assembly GCF_000622305.1). Classification (NCBI taxonomy): domain Eukaryota; kingdom Metazoa; phylum Chordata; class Mammalia; order Rodentia; family Spalacidae; genus Nannospalax; species Nannospalax galili. The sequence continues at coordinate 116,109 of NW_008354369.1, forward strand.
TACTGAACATTAGCTCTCATTAGAGTTTGCTGACTAAACCCTTTAAACATATACAATAAAATGTAAGACAGGAAGACAGCTAGCTGGCCCCATAGTTTGAGCTTAAGAAAACATTGGGAATGCATTATTTGTTCCATGATACCACCCTTTGGAGTGGCACCTGTCCCCTTCCATGTCCTCCTTTGCCTATGGTGCTTTTGCCTTTCAGAAACTTACTCTAAGTAAAAATCTGAGGATCTGAGACTCACTTGCATTCAAATACAGAAGCATAAAAATATGTATAACTCCTGGTTCTCTTACATGTATGAGGCCCATCACAGCACTAGACTGGGTGCCTATAGCTTGGGCTGGATGTGGGGATGTTAGTATTCTGTAAGACACCAGAGTGCATAGAGAAATGAAAAGCTAATGAATTGATAGAAGGAACAAGTGGCAAATCTTTTCCCCAAATAATAACAATGAACTTGGATATGTGTATCAAAACAGCCATTTCAGTACTCTAGGAACTGACCAAATGCTCAGGTTGAACAAACAAGCACTTATTAAAGGAAAAAGCACCTGAATTCTGGTAAGAACAGCAGGAAGGCTTTCACAGTATTCTTGCCTGGGTCTCCCCCAACCACATTCACCTCTCAGGTTCAATGTCACAGGATTCTGATCAGTCAGGAAGGTGGTGAATAACTGGAAGCTTAACTATAGGAGGAAAACTTCATTTAGAGCAACAGTTGTCAAATACAGGCAACAACTTCAAGACACCTGATTTGAGACAACCAATTCTCACAGCCTAAGATTGCAAACCTGGTAAGGACTTTGGTGAACCAACAAAAACTTTAAGAGAGAGAAATGGAAATGTCAGAGTCTTGGAGACACTTGGCATTCTTGACTGACTGGAGGCTACAGGCACACAAAGGAGAATGGGGGAGGCCTAAGCTTTTCACATCCCTTGTCTTAGCAGGAGCCTCTGTGGTTTTCCAAGTTCTCATAAGGTCTGATGTGATGTAAAAGAAGCAGAATTAAAAGTTGCATATATCCTTGAGTCACATACAGACTCATCGACCAAGGCCAGGAGATCTCCTGGTTTCAGACACTTGAGCACCAGTCTCTGGCCAACTGCTGAGTTATGGAAGAGCAGACGCCTAAGAATTATGAACAGGGGGTGGGGAAAATGAGGCATGTGGTTATACACTGTAGAGGAAGTGAATTCCAAAAAAAAACCCAAACAATTTTAATAAACAAAAGTATAAATAATTTTAGAACCAGCAATGAAAATAACCCTCTAGGAGAGAAGATCAGAATTCAGAGTTGCTACAATACAGCATCAAAAATATCCTACATTAGACATAAAATTTTGAGTCCATGTAAAGAAACAGAAAAGTACTGCCCACATGCAAAGGGGGTGGTAAGGAGGTTAGTAGAAATTTCCATGAGTATCCTCAGATTTTATAATTAGCAGACATCTTCAACTCAGTCATCCAAAGAACTAGGAGTTATAGTTAGTAATTGAAAGAAAATATCCTGACAATGATAAAAGTAAGAACCCAATAAAGTAGTGGATAGTATTTTGTGAAACCAACTGGTGATTCTAGTGATAAAATTTCAATTCAAGGGCTCAATAGCAGCTACCAGAGCAGAATTAATTTGTATGTAAATGCAAAGAACTTAGCCTAGAATAAGAAGAATAATTTTCAAAAAGGCACTGTCATAGGACTTACACTATCTGATTCCAAGCTTACTATAAAAGGAGACTAATCAAAACCATGTGATGCTGATATAATTCTAGACCTATAGAGATCAATGACATAAAATTGAATTCCAGAAATGGACATTAACAATTTTAACCAAGTCATCTTTTACAGAATGATGAATAAATTTTGTGGAAGAAATGACAGTCTTTCAAACAGATGATGATTAATAGTTAAATAGTCATAGTAAAGGGGGGGAGGGCAATCTGTTTCTTAAATCATACACACACACACACACACACACACACACACACACACACACACGTGGACACACACACACACACACATACACACACACACACACACACACACACACACACACACACAAACACAAATTAACTCAAAACAAACCATAATTAAGCTAAATGTTAGAACTTTATAAGTTTTCTAGAATAGTGGTTCTCATGAGGATGATTTCACTTAACAAGGGACATTTGGTAATATCTAGAGATATTTTTGTTGTCACAACCAATGGGAATCCAGGAATATTCAGAAATGGCATGTAGGAGGAAATGCTGTAGCCAACCATGCACAAGGCAAAAAAGAAAAGTCTCCCTCTAAACTTCAAGAATACCACTGCTGCAAAACTCCAGCATAAGAGAAAATCTGTGACAAGTTATACAAAGAATTCCTAGATATGATGCCAAAGTATAATGTGTTTCTAGAAGATAGTAAACATTCAACCGATTGACCAGCTTTTACCCATCCCTTCCTCCCTGCCTTCTCCTAATCCCAGCCTCTGGTAATCATTCTGTTCTTAGTGCCCATGGGCTCAACTTCTCTGTATTCTGTAAGCATTAGATCCTGATCTTTCTGTGCCTGGTTTGTTTCATTAAGCATAATGACCACCAGTGTCAGGTCGTTGTGAATAGCAGATGTCCTTCTTTTATGTGGCTGAACAGTATCCAATTGTCTCTATGTATGATAATTCCTGAATTCAGTTATCAATTGTCTACTTAGGTGGTTTCATCTTTTGATACTGTGGCTAGTACTGCAGTATATAGACTTCAGATAGCCCTTTGGGATTCTGATTTCATTTACTATAGGCAAATATATATTTGTGGAATTGCTGTGTCATATGGTTCTTCCATTTTTACTTTTGAGGCATCTCTGGACCATTTCCCATGATGACTGCAATAGTCATCCCCACCAAAAGTGTGCGAGGATTGTCTTTTCTCTCCCAGCATTTCTTCTTTTTTTTCTTTTTTAAAATTAAATTTTTGTGAGTTTCATATGATATATCTTGGTCACATTTAAACTCCTACTCCTATTTGGATTTCATGTACTCTGCTGCATATATTAAAGCCTATCAAGTCAAGTTTGTGTCCCCAAATGTCCTTTGGTGTGCATCCATCCACTAGAGGCTGGCTAACCTATCTATTAACACAACTTTAAAGAAAACGGACTCTTTACCTCCCAGCAGTTATCAGTTGCCAGTAGTTCCTCACCTAAAGTTGGGGTTTCTTACCCATTCCCCTACTTCTAAGCTGGGATTTTGTCTGGTTTGAGCCTGTGTGAGTCTTGTGCATGCTGTTTCCATTGCTCTAAGTTCATATGAATAACTTCCCAGCTGTCTGAAAAACTGTTTCCTTGTGGTCATCTACCACCTCTGGCTCTTACAATCTTTCCTCCCTCTCTTCCACAATAGTTCCAAAGCCTTAGGTGGCAGAGGTTTGATATAGGTGTCCTACTCAGGGATAAATGCTCTATAGTCTCTTATTCTCTGCACTTCGGCCAGTTGTGGCTTTCTGGGTTAATTATCATCTGTTGCATGAGGAAACTTCACTGGTAAGAGTTGAGAGATGCATTAATATTCCTTCTGCACCCTGTTCCACTATGTTTCCTGAGTCTTAGGTGTGGAGGTTGCATTGTGGATGTGCCACTTAGGGCTGGGTACCTTACAGACAGTTATTTTTTGTCTATAAAATAGTTGACTAGTTGTAGAACTCTGTAATAGTCTCCATCATTTGCAAAAAGAAGCTTTTTGATGAACAATAAGAGGTACACTTTTCTATAAATATGAGGATGCATATTTAGAATACAGTAAGAAATCACATTGGTCTAGGGATGTGGCAAAAGTAGGTTTTTCTCTGGGATCTTTGTCCTCACCAGCCATGTGTCTTTGACTATGTTCATAGTATCACATGTGAATTCTCTCCCATTGAGCAGGCCTTAGGCCTAATTAGATAGCTGTTGTCTTCCTCCCAAGATAAAAGTGTCACTACTGTACCAGTAGAGATCATTTGCTGGGCCAGTCATTGCTGTGGTTCATAGACTTTACAGCTTGATGGGATCATTGCTTGGTTTTCTCCCTTGGTAGTTTGCATAGTATCTTCTGATACGATGGGTCTAGTCTTCACTAAGGAGAGTTCCAGATCAGTTCCAGCTCAATTGCTCCAAGTCCTCTGTCCAAACTGTATCCTATCTTCAGCAATAGATTCTTACCTTCAAGTTCTGGGGGGTAATCAAGGCCTGTAGCAATAGCCCGTGTTATTTTGTGAGTTTTTTTGGACTACTGTGACCAGCAACTCAAAGGGGGGGGGGTTCTCTGCCTGGCACTGTGCTTTTCTTATATCAACTTCAACTACATACATTATTGTATGTGTATTTTTTCAGTAGACTTTTGAACTAATGCCTTTCCCTCTGTTTTTTTTATGCTGTGTGCTATTAATCTTTGATAATAGCCTTCATGAGTGGAGTGATGCGATGCCTCCAGAGGTATTGATTTGTATTTCTCTGGTAACCAGTGATGTCATGCATTTTTAATATACCTGTTGTCTAGTGGTGTGTCTTCTTTGAGGGAATGTCTATTTGGGACTATGCTAATTTTAAAATTTAATCAGAAATTATTTTACAATTGAATTGTGTGTGTTCATGTGTGGCAGTGTGTGTGGGAGCCTACATGCATGTGTCTTCAGATATGTGTAAACTAAAGGAAAACCTTGGTTGTCATTTTTAAAGTTCTGTACCATCAATTTTTTAAAAAATTATTTATTTACTAACCACATACTTAGAAGAAGCATTTCATTACATCAGCATTGACATATTCAATAACAATTTTCTGAGCTAGGCTGCATCTCTTACAAAATTGGCTGTACATTTTTAGGTTTACGGTTGAATTATTACAGTTATAAAATATTGTACTCAGTACAAACCCTATAAGACATAAAATTAAATGAGGTTTTAACCTATAAAAATATCTCTATTTCATTATTAAAATACATAGCTTCATGCAGAAAACTTCATTTTTAAAGCAACTGACATTAAGATGTTTGCACATGTGTTTCTAATCTCTATATATCAGATTATTACTAATCACAGTCTGTTACTTTCTGAGCTCCTTGGCATCTGAGCATGGATATAAAGTCATCAGGTAGATTGCAATGATAATGTTTTTCACATCTACTAATTATTAAGGAGCAAATTTTTATGCTTTGAAGAATTACATTTTTTAATCATTATACTTTAAAAATTTTTAATAACTACATAATTAGAAGCTTTTCACTACAGCTTTAACATCATATTCAGTAACATACTCCAGAGCAAAAGTACAGATCTTTAAATAGTGGGTATAAGTTTCTAGGTTCACAGTTGAGTTAATACAGTTAAACAACATTGAACTC
>NW_008354369.1:121892-122709 GCF_000622305.1 Nannospalax galili
ATCTAGTCAGCCTATCTAGAGGTCTTTGTTTTAGGAAGGTCAGCTGTTCCTCATCTAGCAGCAGTCAGTTGTCGATATTCCTTTAGATAGATTGGGGTCTGCTGTTCATTTTCCCAGTTCTATGTTGGGTTACTATCTGGGAGTCCCTTTGGCCGCCCTGGCCAACAACTCAAAAGAAGGTATTGCCTGCCTGGCATTGTTGCTTGTTATATAGCCTTTAGCTATGGATATGGACTCTTAAGAAATTATATTGGCCCCTTTAATCTTTGGTTATACTTTCCTTTTGGATGATTAAGGCCATACAGTTGGTCCAGATAAACCAATTTATTTTTACTCTTAAGGTCGTTTGAGGATCTATTCCTCAGGGGTCACATGGGCTTGGGAGGAGGAAGAAACTCATCTCACTTTAAAGGACAGTCACTATCTCAAAGTGAAAGGATGGAAAAAAATATATCAAGCAAATGGCATGAAGAAAAAAGGAGGCGTAGCAATTCTAATATCTGACAAAATAGACTTTAAACTAAAACTAATCAGAAGAGATAAAGAGGGCCACTTCATTCTGATCAAAGGAACAATGAATCAAGAAGATATTACAATCATGAACATATATTCACCAAACTCTGATGTACCCAACTTCATAAAAATAATACTACAGGACTTTAAGGTCCAGATTAATCTCAACTCATCAATAGTAGGAGATTTCAATACCCAACTTTCTCCATTAGATAGGTCAACAGGGCAGAGAGTTAACAGAGAGACATCTGAATTAAACAATACCATATATCAAATGGACTTAACAGATATCTACTGAGTATTC
>NW_008354369.1:123096-125374 GCF_000622305.1 Nannospalax galili
GACTTAACATTGCAACTCAACACACTTGAAAAGTAACAGCAAAGGAAACTCAAACCCAGCAGACAAGAAGAAATAATAAAAATCAGGGAAGAAATTAATGAAATTGAAACAAAGAAAACAATACAAAGAATCAACAATTCCAAGAGCTGTTTCTTTGAAAAGATAAACAAGATTGACAGACCGCTATCCCAGTTAACCAAGAGAAAAAAGAGTACCTCCAAATCAACAAAATCAGAGATGAAAGGGGAAACATCACAACAGACACCAGAAAGATACAGAAAATTATAATGGAATACTTTAAAAACCTACGTGCTTCTAAATTTGAAAACCTAAAAGAAATGGACGGATATCTAAAGGCATGGGAACCACCAAAACTAAACCAAAAACAGACCCATACCACAAAAAGAAATTGAAACAGTAATACAAAACCTCCTGACTAAAAAAAGCCCAGGACCAGATGGATTTACAGCAATATTCTAGCACACATTTAAAGAAGATCTACATCCAATACTACTTAATTTATTCAAAAAGATAGAAATGGAAGGAGAACTTCCAAATTACTTCTATGAAGCCAGCATCACTCTAACACCAAAGCCAGGTAAAGATACAGCCCCAAAAGAAAACTATATACCCATATCCCTAATGAACATAGATGCAAAAATTCTCAACAAGATACTTGCAAACCACATACAGACACACATCAAAAAGATCATCCACCATGATCAAGTCAGCTTTATCCCAGAGATGCAGGGATGGTTCAACATACGTAAGTCAATAAATGTCATAAATCATATAAATGGGCTCAAAGACAAGAAACACAAGGTCATCTCAAGAGTTACAGAGAAGGCCTATGACAAAATTCAACATGCATTTATGTTCAAAGTTCTAGAGAGAATTGGACTAGAGAGAACATACCTCAACATAATTAAAGCCATATATAACAAACCCACAGCCATCATCATTCTAAATGGAGAAAAACTGGAAGCATTCCCATTGAAATCAGGAACCAGACAAGGCTGTCCACTAACTCCACTTCTCTTTAACATAGTACTTGAAACTCTTGAAAGAGCAATAAGACAAGAGAATGAAATTAAAGGAGTAATAATTGGAAAAAAGAGATCAAATTATCCCTTTTTGTACATGATATGATATTGTATCTAAGAGAAGCCAAAAATTCCACCCGAAAATTCCTAGAAATTATTAACACGTTCATTAAAGTGGCAGGTTATAAAATTAGCCTACAAAAGTCTGTAGCCTTTCAATATAACAATAACAAGCAATCAGAGACAGAGCACATGGAAACACTCCCATTCACAATAGCTGCAAAAAATAATAATAATAATCTTGGAATAAACCTGACCAAAGACATTAAAGAGCTCTACAATGAAAATTTCAAATCTTTAAAGAAAGAAATTGTGGAAGACATCAGAAGATGGAAGGACCTCCCATGCTCATGGACTGGAAGAATTAATATTGTGAAAATGACCATCGTACCAAAAGTCATTTATAGATTCAAAGAAATGCCAATCAAAATCCCCATGACATTTTTCACAGAATTGGAAAAAGCTATCCTAAGATTCATATGGAAGAATGGAAGACCTCGTATAGCCGAAACAACCCTGAGCACTAAGAGCAATACTGGGGGGATTACTATACCAGATTTCAAGCTGTATTACAGAGCTATAGTCATAAAAACAATATGATACTGGCACAAAAATAGACCCACAGATCAATGGAACAAAACTGAAGACCCAAATTTGAATAAATGCAATTTCAGCCACCTGATATTTGACAAAGGGGCCAGGAACAGGAGGAAAAATAGCATGTTCAGCAAATGGTGCTGGCAAAACTGGATCTCCACTTGTAGAAGAATGAAACTAAACCCCTATCTTTCACCCTGCACAAAAGTCAATTCCAAAATGGATCAAAGATCTCAATGTAAAGCGTGAAACTCTGAAACTGTTAGAAGAAAACATTGGGAAAAATCTACAAGATATAGGTGTAGGAAAGGCTTTTCTGAACCGGATATCAATTGCTCAGGAAACAAGGGCAAGAATTAACAAATGGGACCTCATTAAACTAAAAAGCTTCTGTACATCAAAGGAGGCAACCAAGGAAGCGAACAGAAAACCCACAGAATGGGAGAAAATCTTCACCAGTGACACATCCAACAGAGGTTTCATAACCAGAATACATAATGAACTCAAAAAATAGAGAACCAAGACATGAAGTAACCCAATTAAAAGATGGGCTAAGGACCTGAACAGAGAGTTCTCAA
>NW_008354369.1:126042-166044 GCF_000622305.1 Nannospalax galili
GAGGTAAAGGAAAAGAAAGAACCTGAAAGAGAAGAACAGTAGGAAACAGGCCTTAATAAGGGAGATATGGATAAAAATTGGGTTAGTTTAAGGGAGGAGGGAGGGAAGGGTATACAAGGAACTGAGGGGATAAAGGGAAAGAAGGAGCTCAAGAGAGGTAGGACCATAGGAGAAGGGTATTAGTAAGGGAGAAAGGGGGAAATGGGGGCAACTTAAGTGGGAAAACCATGGTGGAGATAAGGATTGAATTGAATTTTTCAGAATGTGGATGGACTCAGTTTTCTCACTACCATTTATTGAAAAGGCTATCACAGAAGAAAGAAATTCTGATGTACTATATCACACAATAGGTGACTTTCAATAATTACTACATAACGAATGCTTCAAAAGTTATATAAACTAGCTTGAATATTTCTCCCATAAAGAAATGATTAATGATTAATGTTTGAATAGATATGTATAATTTGATCTAAACATTTTACTATATATGTGTGTATATACATATATATACTTATGATTATTGAAGCATTACATTGTACTCTTGTATACAATATATTTTTAATTTATCAATTAAAATAAACCTAATTAATTTAAAACTTAAATTCAAACTTAAAAAAAATACACAAACAGATGAGATGTCATGGTGTGTATGCACATATATGTAGTAATTATAATTTAAAAAGTGGTCAGGATATTGAGAGGGAGCCTGGGGAGCATGAGAGGAGTTGGAGAGGGAGAAGGACGGTTGGAAATAATGTAAACACAGTACTCATGTATGAAATTCTCAAGTCAAAATTTAAAAGGATAGAACATAATTATTAAAATAATAACTTGTATTACTAACTATACTATAAAGAAAAATAAAAACAACCCTCATACTTTGAGGAATATTTTTTTTAAAAATCACACTTCTGGCATAGGTTTTGTATACACAATATATGATGAACTCTTCAGCTCAATTGATTAATTCAGTTTCAAAATGGGCAAGCCATAAATTCACTGAAGAAAACATACAGCTATCTAAAATATAGGAAAGATCTTTAACTTCATCATTAAGTAAATGCAAATTAAGCCACATATATCATAATGAGGTAGCACTGTGTATCAACCACAATGGTTATAACTTTAACAAGGATGATACCAGGGGCTTCAGAGCTAGCTCAAGTTTAGAGTGTTTGCTGCTCTTCAAGAGTTAGGTTCCCAGCACCCACATTGGTGGCTCAAAACTGCCTGTGACTCTAGATCCAGAGACTCCAATGTCCTCTTCTGCCCTCTGTGGGCACCTACACATGTGTGGCATACACTCACACAGATATGGACATTTTCACAAAAATAAAAGTAAATCTTTAAAACTGACAATAGTAACTTTTGGTGTGTATGTGAAAAAGCTGAACATTTTATACATTGGTAGTGATGCAAAATGGTACAGCCATTTTAGAAAATTGTTTATCAGTTTCCTAAGAAGTGAAATATAAACATCTAAACATAACATAAATTCTATTTCTAAAAATTTACCCAGAGTAAAAACATATTTTCACATAAACACATATGTGTCATGAATGGTCATGCCAACATTTCTATGGCAGTAAAAGACTGGAAACAATTCAAGTATCCATCAGCTGTGAGTGGAGAAATAAAATGTGTTTAAATTAAAGTAAAATGGATAAGTAAAATGTCTGGGAATGGTATGTTTGTACTGACAGAAATATTGCAGACTGCCTGGGGCTCTAGCCAGGAGCTGTGACTGGTTATAAGCCAAAGTGAGGAGCATTTTGGAATGAAGGAAGAGTTCTAAAATTGGTTTATGGGAATGGTTTTGTAACTCTAAGAATTTACTAAAATTATTAAATTGTACATTTATAGTGAGTGAATTGAGGCATGCAAAAGATATTTTTAAGTTTATTTTTATTTTATGTGTATGAGTGTTCTTCTGGTACCTATGTGTGCCACATGCATACAATGCTTCGGAGGCCAGAAGAGGGCATCAAATCCCATGGAACTGGTGTTAAGGATGGCTGTTAGTCACCATGTGGGTACTGGGAACCTAACCAGGGTCTTCTGTAAGAGCAGCCAATGCTCTTAACTGCTGGGCCATCTCTCCAGTCCCATAAATAAAGATTCTTTCAATGAAAGCAAAAAAAGCTTAGTACCATAGTGAAAACAAATGAAAGACAGTCAGAGTAAGATTTACAGCAAATGAACAGAAAATGGCAAATGCCGTACTGTCTACTAATTGCAATGTGCCTAGAATCTTGGCAGGAAGAGAGCACCAAGACTGTATAACTGAGCCTAAAAAGTTTTCCTTTCACATCTATAGGATGAACAAGGACTGGGGTTGCCACAGGTTCATGTATAGGAAGCACTAATGCTATGGGGCTTTGAAGGTTGGATGGTCATACCTCCTATGGCCTCTGCCACTTGGGTTTGGGAACTGATCAAGGTGCTGACAGTTTCTCAACTCAGGATATAAAGGATATGAATTTATGATGCTATTGCTGTGAAGAACTGAAACTGATAGGGGAGTGAACTAGATCCGACTGCATGGTTCACAACATTCAGGAGTCTAGGAATGTCCTTTCAGTGAGAAGTCATTAGCCAGAAGACCATAGATGGGCTCCTCTGCCAACATGTCTTTACATGTAGCATTACCAACATGAACTGAAAAGAAAAAAAGGGGCCAAATCATGTCCCTAGAGTGACCACAGGTAAGAAATCACATTTTATGCCTTCAAAGATTCATGGTAACTTGTTAACATGTTAATACTTACCAGTTAAAACAATCATAATTACAAAGATCATAACCCTCATAAAATATGTGCAAAAACTCTGCTTCTTCTTTCTGAATGATAACTTCAGTAATTTTTTTCCTGCAAAATAATACTGATATTTATCATCTTATTTATGAACTCAGACAGTAATTTGTAGCTTGTGAGAAATGACATTCTGTGTTGATCACAACAACCTGTAAGAATAGAAATAGATTTCTAATGTAATCATGTCACAGTATTGGTCAACCGGAGAAAACCACTATTATTTCATGACTCAGGAGATGATACTTTGAAAATGGCTTTGTAAATTTGTATCAGTTTCAGAAACACTAAACTGTCTTAATTTTAAATCAAAATGTTACAATTTGTTCCTTCATTAAACACAATTTTCTCAAAATATCTCAAGGCAATTCACTGTAGGAAATGGAAGGACTTTGTTCCAGAGAGAATTTTTAAAAAAATATTTTATTTATGATTTTTTTTTGTGCGTACGACTGCATTGCCTCTGAGTGCACACATTTTGTGCAATGCCCACGGAGGTCAGAAGAGACCGTCCGATTCCCCTGGAACTGGAGTTACAGACAGTTGTTAGCTGCACTGTGGGTGCTGGGAATTGAACTCAGGTCCTCTGCAAGAGCAGCCAGTGCTTTTAACTGCTGAGCTATCTCTCCAGCCCCACCAGAGAGAATTTTAACATAAAATACACTTATAATCTCTACATTAATATATGTTGATGTGCACTCTTATGCACAACAAATCTTGAATGTGGTGTGTCTTAAAAGAGCATAAAAAGCATTTGGAAAGCTGATGCAAATGTGGATTTCCAAATTTCTGTGAATGAGGGAACTTCATAAATGCAAAGTAAAACAGTAGTGAAAATAAGTCCTACATATTCTTAAATTTTTTCATATGGATCGTAGCTTATGTGCATTCCCTCTTCACTTCCACAGACCCAGACTCTATCAACACAAGAATCCACTAATGTTCTTGTGGAGAACATACCTTTCCATATCACCCTCTGGAGACTCTGTTTCAGTCCTTTTGAGACTAAGCTGTAGCCCTACAGGGGGGAATCACTGCTGCAGCCTGGTGAGCTGTTTCAGAAGACATGTTTCCTTCTACTTTTGAACTTGAGTCTGAGTATGTTAAAGTGCATGTACCAAGAGCCTAGGACGCCATGTGAAACTGGTCAGTGACAAGTGAGGGAACAGAACAGATGTAGAGTAGCCCCAGCCAGCAACTCAAGATATTTTCTTTTGGATGATTTAACTGTGCTTCGTGTTTTCAGTAAATGTATTGTTAAGTTCAAAATACAGTAAGTCAAATGCATTTAACACATCTAACATCAAGTATCATAGCTTGGCTTAGTCTACCTTTAATGTGCTCAGGGTGCTTACATGAGCCTATATAGCTAGGCAAAGTCACCTAACATAAAGCCTTGCATGATAAGGCACTGAATAAATCATGTAATTTATTGAATACATGTATCAAAAGTGCTGTCAACACAGTATACTGTAAAGTCTGAGCTGTTTCTCTCATGATCATATAACTGACCTCCTACAGCTCACTGTCAGTTCCCAGAATTCAGACAGACTATCTGACCACATATTGCTATCACAGGAAAATATGAAAATTAAAAATTCAAAGTATGAATTTTACTGAATGACGCTCACTTTCACACCATTGTAAAATTTTTAAAAATCATAAACTGAACCAGGGTTAAATCTACAAATATACAAAAACAAATCCAAGCCAGTGGCATCTCTGCATTCTATAAGTATTCAAGCAGGACAGTGATAACAATAACTCCCTGATTGCAGAACAACCATAAGAGCTAGGCAGCCAGAGGAATCTGTGTGGGCATTACCGGGTCCTTTTCTGGTCATAAAATCCAGTGGGTGTGCAATTACTCCAATGTGACACGTTATATAAGCTAGAAATCATGACTTCACTTTAAACATCGTAAATCAATAAAATTATATTGTAGTCATTGACAACACATACAATTTTGCCTGTTTGATGCCCCATTACTGCAGCAGCACTCTCCTTGGTTTGGAAAGCAGTCCTTCACTTCTGTAAGTAGGTATTACAGGGAAGGTCCCCTCTTCAGTCTTTCTGCATTGAGGACATATTTATAGACAGCAGAATAATGTCTCACAAATTGCTCCCACAGTCCTTGCTACTTTGTAGTACTGAGGTCCATTTTTAAATAGGCTGGTGAAATTTCTAAAAGTTATATTTTTCATCCACTGCACTTTTTCATTTTTTTACACAAAATATGGTAAAGTTCAAAATCACATTCCTGAATTAAATTTATCATGTTAAACACAGTAATGTGTAGAATATGACTTTCTAAAACTTTGCTGTCATGAGACAACTATATAATTTCTACAAGAATAAATATTAAAGAAGATGCCTTTTGAGAAACAGCAGAAAGCCAAGTGCTGTCCCACTATCACCTCTGGGATTCATGTGATAGAGAATAGGCACATAGTATGAGCCCCTGTCCACAACGTAGGTTTTCTTGATCATAAAGTGAATGAAATTATGTCATTTGTAGGAAAAAATGGATGGAGCTAGAGAGCATGTTAAGTGAAATAAGCCAGCCCATAAAGACTGTGCATGCTTTCCCTCTTATGTAGAACCTGGGGCTAGGGGAAGGACATGCAAGTATGAGAGAAACTTTGAGATCTGTGAGAAAGGAAAGGAAGAGGAGAAAGGGGATGAGATAGTACACGTTGGTAAACATGATTAAGGGATATCATATGCACATATGAAAATGTTAAAATGGAAACTACTTTGTACAATTAATATACTCTAATAAAAATTTTTAAAAGAATCATTTGTCTAATGAGGATCAGGTTTCAGTTTTACTCATGTCCTGATAGTGTCTCCAGATGCTCCAAAGTAATGTCTCTGACTGGAGGATGAAGCCTAAGACCCAATGTGAGGCGAATAAAAAGTTTCTGTTTCCTGTGCCAGTCAGCATGTACTGACCATGACTTAGCCATCTGTATGAAACTGAAAAGTTGAAACAATGAAAATAATGGGCATTTCAAGGAGTCATCATCGGTTTCAGATAAGATCCACTCTACACTATGCATTGATGAATGTGACAGCCAGTATAGGCAGGGTTAAGCTGCCATAACAAACAACTTCAAAATTTCAGACTTAACACAGTATTCCTGCTCCCTCTACATGAACAGCATGGGTTGGTGAGGAGGTCTGTTCACCACAGTCACTCACAGTCTCAGCTGACAGAGACTCCTTCCCAACACAGGCTTCCATGGTAACTGCTACAGAAGGGCAATCCTCCTATGTTTCAGGACTGTAAACATGAGGAATGTGTGCCACACCAGCAAGGAGCATTGAAGATGTCACCATTCGTTTAACTTTCCGTGTGTCTTGCAGCTTGACTATTTGTATTTTAAATTCTCATTTCTTGTGTTTCCTCTTGGCTTATTTTCTTGATCTTAAAAAATGCTGGGAAGGAAGTTTTTTTTATAAAGTATATAGGGATGGTCTTCTCCCTCTGGTCTTCCACATCATTTCTTCCTCACTCTGTTTACTTGAGTATATGTCTCAGAAGCAAGAGGTGGAGCCATGGGAAACTATGATTTTAACACTCTGGATATACATTTGTAAATTTGGGTTAAAAGGTTCTCAGGATTCTTACTGGTCAAAGCAGTCATTCCATAGAGAAAATTGAAGAAGAAAATAGATCATTTCAACTATTTTTGTATCTTTGGATGGGAAGAGACCTTAGCTTTTCCACACAAGGAGAATTTATACAAAGTCTGAAGACATCACCTAATGATTTCATGCTTTAGAGTGAAGTTTTTGTCAATCTAATATGAGATCTGGAAGTCACAAAGCAAACTTTTGAATTTTATAAGGCAAATGAAGCCTTAACGTGAAAACAAAAATAATACATTGAAAGAAAACATTTATAAGTAGCAATAATAATAAAGGACCCTTATAAATCAATTTTAAAAGATAAAGAGTGACCAAATAGATATAGAAATATGTATGAGTAGCTAATTGGTAATTAAATAAGATACCAACAATCTTGACTCTAAAATCAGAAAAGTTTAAAAGATTGTTAATATAAAATGGTGGCGAAAAGGTGGGGAATTTGTAGATGTACAAACTAGAATGCCTGGTCCCCAATCAATGAATCAATAGCTTATATAGATCATTGAGAGAGATTTGCCAGTATAAGTGAAAATAGTTTCCACGCTTATGACTAAAGAACAACCTCCTCCACTTCTAGACCTCCTCTAAGAAGACTTGCATCAATGCATTAAGGAATATAAATATGATAGATTTTTGCTTGTGATATGAAAAACTGAGTGAAATCCATAAGAGTTCATCAACAAAAAGATGGTTACATCCCCGTGATGGATCATGTAACCATAATAAGAACCAGAGAGGAGCCATAAGGATGTGGAACAGGGCTTACAATATGCTGCAAAGTTAAAAGCAAGTTGCAGAATGGAAAACACAGTAGGATCAATGGTATAGAAGGAAGCCAGCTTTTGTAATGTGTGGAGGCTTGATCAGTGCTTGCGGATTTCCACAAGACAAGCGATCTTACCATGGATACATTCAAGCTACTAGCCTTTAGTAATTAGCTGAAGAAATGCCAGATTCCTGTATCCTGTATGGGGAAACTGTGTGTGCATGTGAGCATGTGCTCTTTGAGTGAGTGTGGAAAACAGAGAAAATATCAGAAAGGGTAAAGGGAAACTGGAGCACACAGATTCCACAACTGCATGTAGTTCTCAAACCTGGGTGTGGTAGAAACTTCTTCCACTGAGCATCATTGTGCTGGAATCTTCTTGTATTCAAATTTAAATGTCTGTTATTATAAAAGTTATGCCTGATTACTACAGGGAACTAACAATATAAGAGTATAAAAGAAAAATAGAAGCTAGCCATAATTCCTCTACTTCAGGATAACCACAGGAGCTAAAGTTTGATGCATTTTCCTCCAAGTGGTTATTTTATAGGAAAACATAACTGGCATTTTTCAAGAAGTTTATTTACAATGAGCAATTTTCTATCCTATTGAAATTTTGATTCTGTTTCTGATACTGCCTTAGGAAATAATGCTTTTATTTTCTTAAATATGACATTATTTATTAAAAGTAAGATTTTAAAATAGGTCTTAGAAGATAAGTAGATTTTAAAGTGATTCATGGTAATATGATGACATTACATTTCATGTTTTAGATTTACTAAGAACACACTCTAAGATATTCATTTTATATATTTATTTTTTATGTATTATTTTACCCACAAGAAAGCTATTAGTCTCTGTATCAGTAGCTTTTCTGTTGCTGTGATAAAATACCTTGACCAAAAGAACTTATACAAAGAAGAGTTTACTTGAGCTTATGGTTCCAGAGGAATCATGGGGAGGCATTGGCAGGAGGGGGCCAGAACAGGAAGAGGAGCTCTCACATATTCAACAGGCACTGAAAGCAAAGAAAGACTGGAAATCCATCAAGGTTTAAGAACTCTCTAAGCCCGCCCCCAGTGACATGCTTCCTCCAGCAAGGCCACACCCTCTCAGATCTTCCAAAATAGCACCACCAACTGGGGACAAAATGTCCAAATATTTGGAGACTTTGGGGGACATTGCCATTTAAACCACCACATCCTCAGTAAGCTCACATCAAAAGACAGTTGACTGAGCTAATTCTAGACAAATTTTGAGGTGAATATGTCAGGAAGGAAAGTAGGATTGGAGAGAAAGCAGGGCCATTAATGAATAGAAAAATTAAATTGGCAGTGACTATAATGGTAGAGCTACCAATGCCATATGTATACACAATCTTTATCAAGAAAATTAAAGCAAGCCAGTACAGACATTTAGGAAGCAATGAAAATCTTGTTAATACAGGTAAGAGAATTCCCTTAAGCCCCAAATTCCAGACATTCACATAGACAAGGATTTGAAGTCCTTGAGTCGGTCTCATTTACTCCAGCATCTCACCCAGCCAAGCCCCAATCAAACTTCTTATCTACTTTCCACACGCACTGTCCATCCAGTCCTCACCCAGCACTCAGATACCAGAAATGCAGTTTTTAGGCATGGGTTTCATGGAGTCCTACTTTCAGAGGTATATCTAGACTCATACCCGAGATATTTTTTTTGCATCTAAAGTCATTAGTTTTATGTTAGACTATCACCTCACAAGCTGATGATTCTTTTACTAACCCATGCCCACGTCTAAGCTTCTTAAGTGATTGATAGAGGCCAACATCCTTTGAATTAATTAGGATTACATGCAATGACTATTGTATCTTTCTTTTCTTTCTGCAATTGCAGAAAATGTCTATAGTGAGAGAGTAAAGAAAAAATATAGTTTCTTCTTTTTTCTTCTTAAGCAAATGCAATTAGTTGATGCATCCATAAAGGTTGTACTTTATAAAATTAAAGTTGTGGACATCAAAGGACATGACCTTTCCCCCAATAATGCTAGATTTCAATGGAAATTAATACAACTTCTGACTATTGATTCTTTTTCTTTTAATAAAATGTGGAATGTAATGCAAGCATCCAAGAATCAAGGAAATGTAGCACAGCACCAGCATCCCAGAACCTCTTGCATCTGCCATTCTGAACAGAACTTTTGATCATGGCAAAATAGAATGAGAAATGTTGAGAAAATCTGGTAGAGAATAATGGAATCGTGGAACCAATAAACTGCAAATCAGCAGAGAAAGAGACACCCCAGAGGCCCTAATATGCACTTTAGTCAATACTGTGATACAATTGCGCAGCAAAACTTATGTGAATTCAATCTGGCCTGAATCCATGCTTTTAAGGTGTGTGTGTGTATGTGTCCACGTTGGGGGGATATGTTGAAAAAGAAAATTATGAGCAGTTCTGCCTTCTGTCCTTACTAAGCATCCACAGTTCCCTCTCCTTGTATTGTATGCAATTATGTAGCATCTCCCTCAACAAAATGGAAGGATAAAAGGAAGCTCTCTTATTTTTGCAAGAAAAAACACAAAAATGTAACTAAGATCATCTAGAGTGTGACTGTCAGTGAGGTAAACTCTACACCCATCAAGATTTAAATAGAGGAATGAAAGAATTAATTGAGATAACAGAAAAAAGTAAAGAACAAATAGAATGTTTTTAGAAATTTAGCAGCATTAGTAAACAGGTTTTTAAGGAATCTAAAAGGAAAAAACAAAAAAATTGCACTTAATTCCAAGGCTCTAGGTCACATTGAAAATGGGGGGCATTTTATTTCTCTACTACTCAAATTGCCTTGAGGCTACAGTTTTAGAGACACGAGTATTATGTATATGTACATGGGATAGCATTTGGGATCTTTACTTCTTAAAATATTTCTGAGTATTCAGATGTCTTATAAATAATCAGGTGAATTTTCTCCTGAAATAAAGACAAATTTTAATTTCCAGAGGGAATTAGGTGATCTGAACTGTGGACCAGCACAGCAGCACTGACCTCTGCATCTATATCTGCAGATTTAGCTAACCTGGAATCAAAAATAGTTGGGGGGAAATTCCACCCATGTGAACATGGGCAGATACTTTATTCATATCATTATCCTGTTTGCAACAAGCATGATAACTACGCACATAATATTCACATTGTTTTAGATATTATAAATAATCTAGGGACTGAGACACATGAGAAAATACATATAGTTTATATACAAAGCCTATGGCACTTCAGAGAAGCCTGAGAATTCTCTGATTTGGGAATCTGCAGGAGGTTCTGAAGATGACCCCTTACAGATCCCCAAGGAGGACTGTGGAAAGAAGAGGCCATACCAATAAATGTGAACTGTCCTGACGTCTGACTGGCTCAGAGTTCACCTTCCAACTACTTCTCACAACTGGAAGGGATAATCCCACACTACAAGATAGGCACCCTAGAATTGGTAAGCTACCTACTTTCTTAAATTTTTAATGTACTCCTGTAGCTTGTTTCTACAAGTGACTTGTCTCATAAGTAAACTACTTAGCAAAGTGTCCTAGTTTGGTGTCTCTATTGTGGTAAAATAATGATCAAAATCAATTTAGGAAGGAAATGGTTTACTTGGCTTACACATCCTAATCATGGTTCCCAGAAATAAATTCATCTCTGAAAAGGTCAATAAATGTGATTTGCTGTTCTGTGGTAGTAAAAACATGGAAGGTTCCTCCAGACGAAACACACAGATGCAGAATGCGAGCTTGTGTCTCTTTGTTCACCGGACACTCTGCTGGACACAGAAAGAGAAAGGGAACATAACTGGGAAGTAGGACTTTCCACAGAAATAACCACAGCGACTGTCTTTTCAAAATAAGAATGAAGATAGAGAAGAAGGAAAATTTCAAAGAAAAGGCAGTTCGGGTCTGAGATGTCAGAAAGAAAAGGTTCATGAGTAGTACATTTGGGTGAACATATGAGCCTGATGATGTTGCCAAGGTCCAGAGACCCTGGGTGCTGGTGAGTAGAGGCTGGTGCACAGCTTAGGGCAGCAAGGGGGACACTTCATGTGCTCAATTGTTCTGAGATGAAGAAAGAGGAGGAGGGGGAAGAGGAGCTGGGGGAGGGTGAGAGGGAGAGGGAGAGGGAGAGGAGGACAAGGAGAAGGAGGAAGAGAAGGAGGAGGAAGAAGAAGAAAGAAAAATGTAAGCAGGGAAAGGGATGAATGAACTTAATTTTCAGGGTGGCACGCTCAGGGATTCTTTGGCGATTAAGAGTTTTTCTGACCTCAGTATTCTCGTCTGAGAGAAAAGTGATCATACAGCTAAAAGTGTTTTCCTGGCAGCCTCAATTCACCCTCCTCCAAAGGCCCTTAACAGTGACTGGTACTCTAAGTTCGTTTTTTCAAATAAGGATTATATAAGAGAAACATCAAAATCATAATCAATGAGGCACACCTCTTTCATTTTACCACAGACTTAGAAGTGAGACTATTAGGATACCTTGAGTTAAATGGGTAAATTATAATATGTCATGAATGTAAAAATCAAAAATGCTAGAGTTTCAATATTCATACAAAATGATATACAGTATAAAATATGTACTGTAAATTTGAAAAATATATCTTTCCATTTACCAGACATCCCTTCTTGGCACTTAAAATATGCTTTTTAAGGAGCTAGAGAGATGGCCCAGTGATTAAGAGCACTGGCTGCTCTTGCAGAGGACCTGGGTTTGGTTCCCAGTACCCACATGTTGACTAACAACCATCAATAACTCGAGTTCTAGAGTTATTGACACCCTCTTCTGACCTCCATGGGCATTGCATGACACAGGTGCACTTACATCCATACAAGTGATACATGTATACACATAAAATAAAAATTTTAAAAATGTTTTAAAAATAATCTTTAAAAAATCTTGGGGCTGAGAAGATAGCTCAGGTGGTGAAGCACTTGCCACACAAGCACAAGGACCTGATGCTTTGGATAACCAGAACCACTGTAAAAAGCTGGCTGCGGGGCTGGAGAGATGGCTTAGTGGTTAAGAGCACTGACTGCTCTTGCAGAGGACCCAGGTTCAATTCCCAGCACCCACATGGAAGCTATGAACTGTCCTTAACTCCAGTTCCAGGGGAATCCAAAGCCCTCTTCTGACCTCCGCGGCATTGCACAACATGGGTAGCTCACGTATATACATGCAGGCAATATACTCATACACATAAAATAAAAAAAAAAAAAAGCTGGCCGGGTGTGGTGCCTGACATCTGGATTCCAGCACTGACAAGGGTACAGCATATCTCTGAAACTTGCTGGTTAGCCAGTCTAACTGAATTGATGAGTTTCAAGTTGAGTGAAGACCCTGTCTCAAAATACAAGATAGAGAATGATAGAAGAAGACACTTCATGCTGACATTTTGCCACATGCCTGAGGACACACACGCATGTGCACACACATGAATATGTACACACACATACATCTATATCAGAGAAACCTAGGCATTCTGTTACTTTTATAAATAAACATTCTGGAAAGTAAGAATTATAACTACCTGTTTGCAGCTCTGTGTTCTTCACATTTTTAATTCTGTATGTCTTATAGAGTAATTGACAAAGCAAAGGAAAATAACCTGTCCCCCATATCAAATTTCATACTTAGAATAATGTAGAATATGATAGAATTCATAACAGTTAACTATAATTTAATGATTTTTCCACACCTTGCAGGAAGTTATACTGTAGTGCGGATTTCTCAGATTTCAGGTTCTACTCAACATACCTTAACATGCTGTTTTCAGTAGCTTATTTCTGCATTATTTGGAGATTATTGTTAAATAAACACGAAAAGACATGGCCAATTATTCTTGCTGCACAAAACCCTAAAGATGCTTTTTCAAAAAGAGATTCTGGGGAGATAAGATGTATAACAGGAACTAAAATATTACAACTGGACCCTATATACAGACTGTTGCTTCAGGCATAGAGAAAGCCTGCCTCATGGCAACCACTCTTCAGACAGCATCCTTGCAGAAAGGGGCTACACCTGCTCTGGAACATTCCATCCTCTACTGAAGACTTCTTATTTCCTGGGGGTTATTTTCCAGTTCAGCAAATAAAGTTAGATCTTCCTGAGATCTCCAATCTATACTATTGTAAATATACTCAATTAGCTTTGAGTGGGGGAGAGCATTTTTCAGCACGAAAGGCTGCGAGGGCCAACGTGAGGGATTGTGAGCGTAGCTTTAGGCTATAGGTCAACCATGATTTCAACGTATTTCTTTCAGTTTTCCTTTACTAAATTAAAACTCTGAAAGTTCAAATCAAATTAAGTTTGAATGAAAAGCTAGGCAATACACTAGTCTTTTAGAATGGGGAAAGAATTAAAAAAGTAAGCACAGCACCATCAAGTAGCAACGCAGGGTTCAAAAATGTGTTTCAACTAACAGATTAAAACTTCCTTAATCTTCTCAGCTCCTGACTTTAGCACCTGAGCTTTCCCTTCACCTACTTCAGAAGTAAAATTTCACCCTCTGTGAGTGCAGAACCCACCTGTTACTCTTCTCTGTGTTACTGCCAGTTCCCCGACGTTAAGAGAAGTGTTTGGTAGACTTGCTTAGAATGTTTTTACAGATCTTAGACTTGTCTCCTTCATCTTCCCAAAGAGGAAGTAGCAATGGTTTTCTAGGTAAGCTGATTCTCTAACACACATCTTAGTAACGATGGAGCAAGCCGACCTGTAGAAGGTTCTTCAGCAGCCCTGGAACTTTCATGTTAGGAACATTGAATTTACCACCAAGCCTACAGATAGGGATCTACTGGCCACTGTAGAGGAAAGACTTAAAGCATCAACAAGAAGTCAGAACTTTCCTGTCTTCACAAATCATCAAAAAAAATCTTCCACTCAATGTTTCAATCAGAGAAAACTTTTAAAAATTATTTTATAATTGGTATCGCTGAAAAATACTTATGTTAGAGAAAACTTTTAACTCTTCCAATCAGCAAAAACTGATGGTGGATATATGGTGGATTAGTCAGAGAAAATACAGCAACAAATTAAAAATATTTTTTAACAACCATTGGCCTTTTCATTTGAAAAGGCTTTCCTTCCTGGTAATTCATTTAAAACAGCAAAACTAGCAAGGCATTCCTTCACAGACTCTAAATTCAATTTACCTGAACAACAGGAGACTGAACTCACAGTGTGTGTATACACTTCTTATCCTGCTTCTCCCATCATCTCAATTATGATAATAAATGACCCTCATGCACTTCAATCTATGGTTAACGTGAAGAGCTGAGACAAGCCACATTTGAAGCTTGAGACTCATACCCCGTAGTGTCCACTTTTAAATAGAAAAATCACATTGATTGCTTGAAACTCAAGTCTCATTTTGATCCATCGATTCCCCTAGTGACCTTCTGCAGCATCAAAGCCCAGAGCGAACCCAATCTGACCCTGACTTTATGTGCATTATTATATCAAGAGACAGGAGCTACTTAAGGGCTATGTCATTATCTCTATAGATATATAAAGTGTTCTAGAACAGCTCCTGCCGAGAACACTTCAGGCGCATGACATTTTCTTCTCTCTTTCTACACACACACACACACACACACACACACACACACACCTATGAAAGTTCTTCCTTTGCTGAGCATTTCCTCCCACTGGATTCAGAGTTAAAGCAACTTCAGATTTTGACTAATACTCATGTAACTCTCAGTTAAACAACACCCTTCACCCAAATCCATAACTAATAATAATGTCCTTTATTGAGCTCCTCTGTGAAACAATATGTCTAATACAAAGCTCCTCTCCATGCTATTTTGGGCTCCTAAGAGATGGGACTGGGGCTCACTCATGGAGCACTGGTACCTTAAGGGTGCTGAGCTCCAAAAACGGTTCTGCACAAACATGCAACTCTCTGCCGTGCGTTGACCTTCCTGCGCTGGCGCCACACGCAGTCACCATCTTTTAAAAGGAACCAGAGCAGTTAGATTGGGATTCTCAAACCTAATCATATTCTGTTTGGATATTTCTTTATTGTTGGGGAAAGGGCGGTGTCCTCTGCATTATTTTGTTTAGCAGCATTCCTGGCCTTCTCAATCCCTGATTATGATTATGTCTGTGTAATAGTGAAGGGGCACACACACACACACACACACACACACACACACACACACACCTATGAAAGTTCTTCCTTTGCTGAGCATTTCCTCCCACTGGATTCAGAGTTAAAGCAACTTCAGATTTTGACTAATACTCATGTAACTCTCAGTTAAACAACACCCTTCACCCAAATCCATAACTAATAATAATGTCCTTTATTGAGCTCCTCTGTGAAACAATATGTCTAATACAAAGCTCCTCTCCACGCTATTTTAATTATAATAAATCACCTTCATTATTATACATACTTCAATATAACATGTCAGCTGCTTAGCTACCTTGGTTACTCCCATAATGAGAAGAGAGCAGGCATGTATGTCTTGAAGAAAGTTATTTACACCCACACTGAAAAATTCTACAGCATCCCATGGCTTTGCAGCACAAATTTCAACAACTTTTTATCTTACCTTACTGTTCAAACATCAGAGCTGAGAAGACAAGGGGGAGAAAGAGAGTAAGAAGCGCCACATCTGAAAAATACTGTTTACACAAATAACAGGACCCCGAATACATCCACTAGCATGGAAAAATAAGTCCTTGCAGTACAATCATTTCTCTATAAACATATGAGAGTATTTACTGCCTGGTGCAACAAATCAGCATTGAGATGCTAGGCTGCGGTGTGTACATTCCAAGGGAGTGTGTGTCAAAGTCAACTTCCCGGCCGTCCCCTGAGAACAGCGCTGGGCACATTCTCCTGAAAGGTGTGAAAATCTGATTTTCTAAAATGGATCAGTAATTCTCTATGAAGGGGAAAAGGATCGATAAATCTTTGCTAAGTAGATTGTAAAGGAAAAATTATTCTTTCAGTGACAGTGCATTACGATCCTCCAAACAATCTCAATAAACTAAAGACATAGCATTTCTCCACAAGCTACTTTTGACTTCTGATATATTTGTGTAATCTCAGATCATTCTGCAATGCACATACATTTATTTTTGCTACGCAATGTTTTGTGTTGATGCTGATTTATGTTCTATGCCATTATAATGTTTGGCTGTGACTAGAAAAGAAAATTATTAGCTGCTTGTAACCTGAGAGATGTGACACAAGGAAATGTCATTATAGTTGTATGTGTGTGTGTGTGTGTGTGTGTGTGTGTGCGTGCGTGCGTGTGTGCGTGTGTTTGTGTGTGTTTCTAACCATTTAAGTTCACAGGGTAGCCATATGATCCTCAGCTAAGTATATCTGTGTTGTTTTTAGGCAACCATTCATCAATACACAGCATGTATACTCCCACACTTAGAGTATGGTATGCATAGAATCATGCATGGTATGCTAACAACTCTTACAGGATTATTTCTTTCTCCTCCAAGGCAAAAGAGCAAAGAAAACTTCAGAACAAGATTTACCATATGCATGTGATGACACAAAACTGGTGTAACTCCTAGTTCTTCCTGACAAACACATTTGCCATTTGTTTCACAGCTGGGGAATTGATGCTGTTTGTCACTCTGAGGCTCAAGAATCCTTCCTAAAGAATTTAGACAGAGGATATGTCTCACAAGAAAACGGGCTTAGGAAAGGACTGACTACTCCCAGGAGGATGTCTGGTTATAGCATCCTGAGCTGTGTGTGACTGAGATTTCCCTTGCTCTGTGTTAAAGGGGTTATTAAAAATATGGCCTGTGTGGTAGTAAGATATTTCAGAGACCTCAGGACATGCTGGGCATCTCGTGTCCTGTAGTACCCTGGTAAAACAAAGCAGCTCTTCCATGTGGTCTTAAACCTCAATTTCTATGTACATGGGCAAGTCAGAATTAATATTAGAAGAGCTCCTTTTGGGGGGTGATATTTAATGGATAGCATCCTTGGATAAAGAAAAGGAGAGAAGAGATGGCTATGCTAAACCACAACAAACGAATATGGCGAATGCATGCAAATCTTGCTCAACTGAATGTCCACATGTTTACAGGAATTTCGTTCACTAGTATCTTTTCTAGGATGGAGGTTGCATATCAAAAATATTATAAAATGCTTCCTTTTCCATCTTTTAAACAAATAATGTTAATCTGGCATTCATTCAATACAAAGGGAGGTAACCATAATTTCTTTCAGTAGGAGTCACTATAATAATCTCTCCCACAATCTGCTTTTGTGATGTTTTCTGACTAGAGAGTCTGACATTTTATGAAGAAAGGTCAAGTGTCTACATAACATCCAATATCCAAAGCCCACAGGTAAGAAAAGATACAACAGGAAAGTCATTGGGATAGAAATACGCAAAGAATTCTTAGCATCTGTAAACATTTAGGCAAATGTGCCTTCTTTTAAACCTTCACACCAAAGCGTTGACATAAAAAAGTAAGTACCTTCCTTTCTGAGTCACACATCAGATCCAATGACAGAGAACTATTGAAATATGAAAAATTCAAATTCCTCTAAGTCAGAGCTTGTAGAGTCCCACCTAGCAAAAGACAACTACAAATCTAGGAAAGCTAAAGGGCATGCAGAAGGCAGCTCCTTTTCAAAAGTGAAGAAATAAGAACTTCTTTAAAAAAGTTTTTTAATTTTATGTGTATGAGTGTATTACATGCATGTATGTGAGTGCACCCATGTCGTGCAATGCTGCAGAGGTCAGAAGAGGGCTTCAGATTCCCCTAGAACTGGAGTTAAAGACAGTTCGTAGCTGCCATGTGGGTGCTGGAATCGAACCTGGGTACTCTGCAAGAGCAGTCAGTGCTCTTAACCGCTGAGCCGTCTCTCTTAATCAATAAATTACTAATGACTAGATGTTTAGTGTGGTGTTTTGTTATATGTTCACATGGGATTTGAAGTAGAATGCATTTCCTGTTAATGTCAATTTATCTTCTAAATTTGTACTGCATCTAAAATCTGTTTTGCTGATCCTAATAAATGTATTTTCCTAAACAGAGTGGTACATGCACAATTTTCTAAAATCAAAGTCATAATAGGGTCTGGCCAAAGACATCCCTTCTTGAGACTAACATGATTGAGCTGGTAGATACTTTGTCAGAGAAGGGAAGATGCCAGTCACGCGAAAAGGAAGGCTCTTTATCTAAGTTCTTATCTATAATTGTGTTGAGGATTTGTTAAAATACATTCCTTGAGCCTCTCTTTTTTGTTATGAAACTTACTCATTTTAAAATATTTATTTTATTATTTATGTATATGTGTCTGTATATCTGTGCATGAGTGCAGGTTCCTGCAGAGACTGAAAGAGGGCATAATAAACAATAAGCAATAGACGCAATGCCGCTTACGCTCGTCCAGTGAATTAACGTCCTGCCGTTGTTGTCTACCCAGACAGGGGCCACTACTTCTGTTCCCTCTGCTTTGGCAGAGCAGCGCAAAACCAGGTGGCCACCTCCAGGCCCTGGACACTCAGTTAAGGCTGTGTGTACTCAGAGTTTTAGGATGAGAGAAGTATTTGAAAAGTTCTGGAATGTGTGTATGTGTGTGTGGATGTGTGAGTGCATGTGTGTGAGTGCACACATGTATATGCTCAGGTGTGTGTGTGCATGTACATGTATGTACATGTATGGGGTGTATGTGTGGCTGTAGATGTGTGGCTGTAGATGTGTGTCACGCATGTGCGAATATGTATGGGGTGTTTGTGTGTGTGCATGCGTGCATGTGGGTATGTGTATGTATGTAAGTGCATGCTGTGTGTGTGTTTGTGCATGTGTTCATGTGTGTTGTGTGTTCGTGTGTAGGTGTATGATTGTGCATGTGTGCATATGTGTGTGTATGTGCATGTGCATGTGTGCTGGGGTGCTGTTGGTATTACTGTAGATTTAAAATCTTCAGTGGTGGGCTGGAGAGATTGCTCAGTGGTTAAGAGCACTGACTGCTCTTGCAGAGGACTCAGAGTCGATTCTCAGCACCCACATGGCAGCTACAAACCATCCTTAACTCCAGTTCCAGGGGAATACATAAGTCCTGTTCTGATCTCTGTGGCATTGCACAACATGGGCTCACTCACATACATGCAGGCAATACACTCATACACATAAAATAGAAATAATAAATATTTAAAAAACAAAATAAAATAAAATAAAAATTTCAGTGGAATAAATTAGAATTGACTTTGTCTCTTTCCGCAGTGGCAAAGTAAGGATGCGCTAAATTCTTCACATATGGAGAAAAGATTATGCCAGGATAGATAATCTAGTTTTACCCCTACTACTAAAGAAAATTCCGAAATGTTTAGAAACAGCAAGGGAAGAGTGGACTGTGGAGGAGAACAGGAAAAGTGTGCTCAGAATCAGCTGAAAGACCTGCAACTTCTGTATCCCAGCTGAACATTTCCTTCCTGTGCTAAAGAATTTCCCCAGTCTGCTGACCAAGAGCTCAAAAGAACCATTATTTAGCCATCTTGGAGAAACAAGTTAGCACTTACTCTCACATTATATATAGATGAAAGCTACATTTTTAATTATAACCTCAAAATAAATGAGTATTTATCTGCTGATAGTTGATGATAGAAAGTTTCCAAGGAATAATCAAGACCAAAGAAGTTGCAAAATTAAAAATCTAAGAGATCAGGCTAGAATAAAAATGCAGAAATCCTATAGTTCAAGTCCATGGCAAACAGAGTGCAATGGGACACTGAAAACCCCAAAATATGTGTCTATGGTAAGCAAAGGGTTAATATAATCCCTATAGACAACTTGCAAATTTGGTTAAGAGAAACAACATACTAGAGAAGCAAATATTCAAAGAAATAATAAACACAAGAAACAATAGATACATAAAAAAGTCTAGGTATTCCTCCCAAATAGCTGAAGAAATTGGTAAGATGTTGTTTTGAGAAATTTACAAAAATTAACAACTGACAATACTCGGAGATGTTAACAGAGTAAATATTGAAATGTGAGGTGCTCAGAGCTTTGTGAAAACAATCTGACTAGAAATAATTTGACTGTGGGGCTAGACAGATGGCTCAGGAGTTGAGCACTGAATGCTCTTGCAGAAGACCTTGGTTCTGTTCCCAGCACCCACATGGTGGCTAACAACTGTCCATAACTCCAGTTCCAGGGGATCGTGTGCTCTCTTCTGGCTTCCACAGGCACCAGACACACATGAGGTGCATTTACATATATACAGAAAAACATTCATACACATAAAATAAAAATGAACTTTTAAAAAAATTAAACAATTTGATTGAAATAATTGTTCATGTGATGAACCATTAGTGAATATGGAGATTGAGGTGTCTATAAAAAAAAGCAAAGAATGGTCAGAGTTACTTTGCATATTATGAAAAGGTTAATCTCCAGACATAGGCAGACATTGCCATGAATATTACACAGTAATTGATTATTACTCTTACTGAAGTATATTGAGTGATTTTGGAAATAACATAAGCTTAAGAGAATGAATTAGGAAAGCAATACATAATATGAAACAGAATTATGTATGTGATTCCTTAAAGTGTTGTTTTAATCCAAAAACATCAAGAAGAAAAAATAATTAAGGAAACCTAGGAGTGATGCTGTCAGGACTATTTAGACAGCCATGAAAGGTCATTTAGGGGTAAAAGAAACACTTTCTAAAGCTAATGATTTTTCCATTCTTCCTCCCAACTGTTCACAGAGAGCTGAGAAAGCTGATTCTTGCCAAACTCTGAGGGTGACAGCCCAGAGAATGATTTCTACTTTGCCCAAGGTAATCATTTGCCACACATCATTTCATTGTATCAAGAACAAGCTTCAGGGCTGGAGAGATGGTTCATTGGTCAAGAGCAAGTGCTGCTCTTTCAATGGACCAGAGTTCGGTTCCCAGCACCCAGGCCGGGTGACTCACAACTGCCTGAAGCTCCCTAGTAGCAACATAAAGGAGAAGAAAAATAGGGTGTTAGTCTTGGCAGCTCTTTTCTACACAGTGAAGCAGAGACTGAATCCCACTGGCTGGATCAGCAAGGACAGCTGTTAGTTATGATACCTGGATCTTGATGTTTCTTTCCTCTCAACCACCCAAACGGAGAAGGATCTGGTTTCTATATATTTCCACACTAACACTCAGGGTTCATCATACCATTAAATTCAACGTTGCTCCCCAATGTCAAATGATCTCATCTTTCAGCTGCCTTTGCACACACGGTGACTCCCCCCTTAAGACTCTTTTCAGTTAAGTCCCAGGACACGAATTTGGCAGGTGGCCCTCCAACCTCCAGGGCTTTGGCATTCTCTGCAATTTTCCCTTCATCCCCACCTTCCAACCTTCCACATATTACCAAGTGGAATGGCAGCATGAAGAGGCGTTAAGACTTGCCGACTACCAGCCCTAGCTTCATCCTGAGTTATCTTGAATGTGCTCACTGAAGCCCCAGGCAACCCTTCAGGAAACCACGGCCCTAGTTGAGCCCTTGGGGAACTGAAGTCACAGTCAACTGCCTCCTCACCATACACTCCATGCTAGAAGCTGCTCCAGATAATCCTGATCCACAGAAACTCTGAGAGATAACAGATGATTACTGTCACTATACAGCCCCAGAAAATGAACATATGATCAAACTATTGATATGCCTATAAAACCTGAATGTGTAAAGTTAGTTGTTTCAAGGAAGGCATGATATCACAGACCTGTAATCCCAGCATTAAGGAGGCTGCAGCAAGTGAGTCTCACATTGGAGGCCTTCCTAGGGTACATAAGAAATTCAAGAAGTTTGGGAAATGACTCACTGGGTTAAAGCACTTGCTGCGTAGGCCCAATGACCTTAATTCATATCCTACAACCTGTGTGAAAGCAGGAAGAGCACCCATAACCTCTGTGTGGTATCACAAACATATGAAACCTCAGTGCTTCCCACAGGAAGCCAGAGACTAAGGCAGAGGAGACTCTAGGAGGTTGCTGGCTGCCGGCATGGTTCACACAGCAACAAAGAGAACCTGCCTCAGACAAGGTAGAAAGGGAAGTAGCCGCACCTGAAGGGTGTCCTCTGACATCCACACATGTGCTGTGGCACGAACATACCTGTGCCCTTCCCCATGGTAGCAAGTTCACATGTACCACACATACATACACAGATAATAAGATAAAATAAGAAGTTCAATCCCAACCCAAGGACATAGAAATGAGCCAGATCAGAGGAACTCATGTCCTCCTGGGGCAACAGCTAAGCATTGTTAATGGTACTATTGAGTACTGTTAAATGCTATTGGAATTATTAATTCTGTGTTGAGCTTTCATTAAGCCTTTATAGTAAGCACCCTTTTGATGCTTTCTGTTAATGATTAAAACTGTCAAGAGAAAATTGATAAAAACTGTCAAGAATGTTAAAACTGAACTCTGTGCTGTGTCAGCTCACCAAACACTCTGGCCTTTGGCCCCTTTACCATACCAGACCCCTTAGAGCTCCAGCAGACATTTTTCTTCAGCCGTATCTGTTGTCATCTCTACTCTTAGCATTGACCTTGACCTTGCCGTGACTGACTTCTGATTTTTGCTTCAAAGTTTCTTACTTGGATAAGTGGCCTTTCTCCGCTACTTTCTCTAAATGTTTGCCTTTCACCACAGTAACATGTACTGCTACATACACATGCACATGGACACACACAATCATGGACACTCATGCCTGCATTGTTTTTATCCTGAAACTTCTATTTGCTTCCTTCAAATAACTAATCTAATTTGTAATACAGAGTCAATATCTGGGGTTTTCACTAATAATTTTATATATACTTTGACTAGCAATATGCTTTCATGTGTTAGTTGCTTAAAAGACATTTGTTGAGTAAATAATTTGAAAAACAAAACTGTAAAAAAAAAAATGGCATGGCTGGCCTACTCATGAACTCACAGCAGGTGTGGTTACCTGCACAAAACATGCCTAAGATCAAGCCAGCCAAGATTCTGGCATGGATAAGGCTCTCCAGGTCATATCCTTCACTGAGGAGGCTACTATGAGTTTTCTAGGAGGATGTGGTCACTGGTAGGTTTTGCATACTCCAGCGGATGGCCTGACACCCATGCATACACAGGCAGCACTAACTGGACTTAGTGAGTTATTTAAAAAAAAAAAAAAAGACATGACGTTAGGAGGGGAATGTGTTGGGAGGGATATGGGGGAGTTTCAGGGAAATGAGGGATAAATATGATCAAAATTTACTGTATACCTTATGAAATTCTCAAGAATAAAAATCATTTTTAAATAAAGTAAAACCATTGAAAAGAGGGATGATCCAAATTAATAACATCATATATGAAAAGGGAAGCATTCAACAGATAGAAATGAAATTCAGAAAAATCACAAGAAAATGTTTTAAAAAACAATGTTCCATTAAGCTGAAAAATCCAAAGAAACATGAATTTTTAGATGTATTTGAATTACCAATGTTAAACGAAGATGAAATAAATAATCTAAACATAAGTATGGCAAGAAGTGGGACTGAAGTGACGATGAAACACTTCCAAATGGAAAAGAAGTCCAGATCCAGAAAGGTTCATATCAGATTCGGAGACCTTCACGGACAGACTGAAACCCATGCTTCTCAAATTTATTTGATCAAACAGAAAAAGAAGGAATACTTCTGAACACTTTTAATGAAGACAAAACAAGATAAACGCACAGCAATTAAAAAAGAAAACAGCTATGGATCAACATATTTGATGAACACAGACACAAAAGATTCTCAAGAATATACTTGCCAACCAAGTACAGGAAGACATCAAAAAGATCATTCAGCCATGACTAAGTTGACTTTATTCCACAGATGAAGAGATGGTTCAACACACACCACACACAAATCAATAAACATGATACAACATATAAATGCTTTCAAGACAGAAATCATGATATATCTGATAGAGGATTAATATCTAGAATATACAAAAACATCAAGAAAACATATGACTCAATTAAAAATGAACTACAGATATGAATACAGATTTCTCAAAAGAATAAATAAAAATGACTAAGAAATGTCTTTAAAAGTGTTCAACATTCATAGAAATTATGAAAATGTCAAGTAAGACTATTTTAAGATTTCATCTTATCCCAGTCAGAACAACTAAGATCAAGAAAACCACTGATAAAACAATGCTGGTAAAAATTAAGGGGATTGGAACCCTCATTCACTGTCAGTGTGATTGAAAACTGGTGCAGCTACTATGGAACACAGTGTGGAGGTTTCTCAAAAAGCAAAAAATATATCTAACATACGGAGCAGCTATATAACCACTCATGTGCATATACTCAAAGGCACCCCTATATCCTCCCACAGAGACACTTGCACATCCATGTTCATTGCTGCTCTATTCACAACCGCTAGAGAAGAGAGTCAGCCTAAATGTCCATCAACGGATGAATGGATAATAAAAATGTGATAATATACATGAGGAAATTCTATTCTTCAGGACTAAAGAAAAATGAAATTATAAAATTTACAAGAAAACAGAACTAGAAAATAGTAAGCAGAACGAAATAAGTAGTTCAGGCCCAGAAAGACAAATGCTGTGTAGTCTCTCTGAAATGGAGACTTAGATTTAAAGTGCAGCCAGTTTCAATAAAATCCAGGAAGCAGGAAAGGAGCCATGAAAGGTGGTGGGGAAGAGGTCTGAAGAAGAGGACAGTAAAACACATGTAATCTGAAGTAGAAAGGGGAATGCAAAGAGGAGAGGTTTCAGGGGGGGAATGAAGGTGTGAAGAAAGGAAAAAGGGAGGACAGGGACAACCAAAACTAAAGACGCATGAAAAATCATACAGAAACATACTACTTTATAAGCCATCAAGAATTAGGATATTTTAAAAAGGGGTTTGAATAGACGTACTCAGCATGCGTAGTAAATGCTGCCCCCAAAAATCATAGGTTTCGACCCCTGTTCTAGTTTGTTTCTTCATTGCTGTGACAAAATATTCTGACCAATACCAGCTTGGGGAGGAAAGGGTTTATTTGGCTTACATCTCCGGGGTCACAGTTCATCACTGAGGGAGCCCAAGGAAGGAACTCAGGACAGGAACCTGGAGGCAGGAGCCTGAGCACAGGCCATTGGAGGAACACTGCTTACTGGCTTGCTCCCCTGGACCCTGCTCAGCCTGCTTTCTTATGCAACACAGGCCCACCTGCCCAGGGGTGGCACCACCCACAGTGGGCTGGGCCCTTCCACATCACAATTCAACAATCAAGAAGATGCCTCTCAGACATGGCCACAGGGCAGTCCAATGGAAGCAATTCCCCAGTTGAGGCTCCCTCAATCCAGGTGTGTCAAGTTGACACTAAAGCTACCCAGCACAACCACAAATCCCAGCACCAGGTGCTAGATACCTCCTTAAGAGTCAGCAGCCAGGTATCACCCACAGGCTCCCCAAACAACACAGTCTATTCTCATTGTTCCTGATTGCCCACCAGAACCACCAGTAAGATCCCGCTGCTGAAGACAGAATGCACTCTAGATAGAGGACACAGAGAAATTAAACTAGAACTGGGCTAGAAACTTCTTCCTTAGTGGCTAGTGTTCAAAATGTGGCTGTAGGTCATTGGGGGAGAAAATTCAAGAATGATCACACCCAGGTGGACCCTGTGTACTAAAATGCTGAATTGTCTTACAAGATATGCCCAACGGTTCAATAGCGGCATGAATGTTCTGGGGATAACCAACCCCTTCTTGATTGGATTTGAAACCAACTCCACAGACAGGAATAACATCTGACACTTTAGAGGTGGTGAAAAGCCCAAGGTTATGGAGGTCCTGGGCTCTATAGGGGAAATCTACCACTGATATTTTGTCAAATGAATGCAGTTAAACTGCCTTTTCAACACTGATTTTTAATGCAGCTCTGAGGTTCTGTTTGAGAACCCTCTTTTTTTTTAAGATATATATTTATTTTTCTGACCAAAGTGCAATGACTTTTAAATCTTTTTAAACATAAAACTATGAAAAAAGTATTCCAGAAAACAAAATACAATGGGAAATTTAACCACTAGTTTGCTTTTTCTAATTTATTTTAACTCTGTATTTAATCTAACAAACAAAACAGAAATCTTGGTTACTAAAATGAGAACTGACTCATATTAACATAAATCTAGCACATGCATTTCAAGATTCCATTGCTAGGAATTTTGTTAATATCAGTTTAACGACGAACAGCACTGTCATAGAGTGCAAGGAACACAAATCAGTAACTGTGATCCTTGCCCCACAGATTAAGTCAGAAGCAAACTGACAATTCTGCCAGGCTCTCAACCCCCTTTTGTACCAACCCAAACCTTAGAAGCAGACTATGCCTGCCAGACCACTTTGCAAAAGCTGTAATAAATCAATGCCTAAGTTTTCTCTTTCTATAGGAAATGGTCAGTTATTTGGTAAATTAAAACACTGGTAGGAATCCATTTTATGAGTTTGTTTACTCAACACCTTGTATAAGAATTTACACAAAAAGTTCCTTTAAATTTGGTCCACAAATTTACTTAATAGGTTGCAATTTTAAAATCCGCAGCAAGCAGAAGTGGAAATCCCTAATCGTAACAAGTTGTAATTACGAAAAGGGATACACATGCATACTAAAAAATTTGCTCTCAGAAGGCACAAACCATACTTTTTAAATTAAACTAAAGAACTAGGTGATACTCTTCTTTGTTTTGTGAGTACCATAACTAAGATTAAGTTAAACCTGAATTCACTGTCTGCTATGACCAAAAATCTTAAAAACACATAATTTTATTTGTCTTACTAGGTATTTTCTAGTCATTAATTGAGATGTAATTTTGAAAGATTAAAACTGCCTTAAAAGGGCGGGGGCTGTGATAGCAGCTATCAAAGAAATATTCAAGCATGATTTCAAAGATCTTTTCAGAGTTGGTTAGCCTTCCTTGTCAAAAATCTTCACAACGTCACCAAAAACCTGTAAAGGACAAAGACAGTAATTTTAAAAGCAGGTATTGTTGAAACATCACATAGCAGCCGAGCATGGTGGTGCACGCCTTTAGTCCCAGCACTCGGGAGAACCCTCTTTTGGCAGTGGATGACAAAGTACTGAGAAGACGTGACTACTGAGTGTTTGGCCCCAGACAGAATATCTCTGTTATGCCCTGTGAGACCCAAGGGACATTGGATAGAGAGTGTGGAAGGGCTATAGGAACCAAAGAATGGAGAGGGTTGTGGTGATGTACAGTTATTATCCACCTTGATAGTTTTTTTAAACTGCTTGCCAATTTGGCTAGTCTGGAGATGGCTGGAGAGCCCCTATCTTATTTCTTGAAGAACTTAAAGTGTTTAACTTTAGACTATTTAAAGATTAACTATACAGGTTAGAAATGTTAAAATGTAATCACCTGAATGGAAATACAATTAAAAATTTTAACTCAGTAAAGGGACAATAAAGATGAAAAGGAGGGATTAGAAGTAAAGATAACTATAAAAAACTAGAAACATCTCCCCTAAAAATGATTTAAAAAGAGAAAGAAGTACACAGAAAAAGTGGAATGTATGGTAAATATAAAGGAAGGTGGAAGAAATAAGCCCAACTGTATGTATGATTTAATAAGTATAAATGGCTTTTAACTTATCACTGTATAAAGAGATTGTCAAACATTTTTGAAATCTATTAAGTATTTATGAAAGACAAAAATAAATCATAAGGACATAAGACTTAGGATGCTTGACATTAAAAGTTTGAATAAATGTATACCAGATACAGACTAGTGAAAAAAAATCAAGGCAAATCATGGAAGTCCAGACAAATAATCTTTAAGACATCAATTACTATTAGATATAGAGGTGATCACTAGATAATAATAAAATATTTACTAACCTGAAAGAAAAGAATGCTAAATTAATATGGACCTGGTCAAAATAGCCTAAAACTTTGATGGAATATGGAGAGATTTTTAATTGATTTCCAGAATTTCATACAATGTATTTTGATCATATTAAGACCCCCTCTCGAATATCCTTCCCCTGATTTTATGCCCTCCACCATTACCTGTCCTTTTCTTTCATCTATTGATTTTATTTAAAAATTTTTGTTTTTAAAGGCTTATTGATTTCATTCTATGCCACCCATGTACTCCTGGGCATGGGAACATACCCTGGAGTATGGTCAACTTACCAAGCATCACACCAGTAAGGAAAATTGACTCTCCCTCTCCCAGCATCTATCAGTTCCAAATAGATACTCAGGGCTTGGGCTTCCTGCTCACCTCTCCCATCCATGCTGGGCCACTTACTGGCTTGGGCTTGCACAGATCTTGTGCATACTGTCATAAGCACTGTGGGTTCATATGTGCAACTACCCTGTGATGTCCAGACAGCACAGTTTCCTTGCATTCATCAACTACATATATTCATATAATGTATTCATATACTATATGTGGGCTCTTACAATATTTCTGCCCTCTCTTCTCCAATGATCCCTGAGCCTTGGGAAGAGAAGGTAAGATATAGATGTCTCATTTAGGACTGAGCACTCTACCGTCTCTTATTGTCTGCACATGGACCACTTGTGGGTCTCTGTGTTCATCACCATCTGCTGCAAGAAGAAGCTTCTTTGCTAAGAGTTAAGAGATGCTGTCATTTTTGGGTATAACAATAAATCACTATGAGTCAGTTTACTATCATATCTATTTAACAGAATGATAGTAGTAGTTTCTCCTCTAAGGCCTGTTATTTATCTAGCCACAGCTTCGCCCCATAATAAAGGTCAGGCATGGACTCCCTGCTGTGATGCAGGCCTTAAATCTAATTATAAGGTGTTTAGTTACACAATATTCATGCCACTATTGTACCATTGGACATATTTTGCCAACCAGTTGTTATTGTAGCTTGAAAATCCTCTGAAAGTCTGGTAGGCCTTCACATATCTCTATATTTTTACTAGAGAAAAAATGAAAATTACTAAAATTGTAGGAAATGTCAGCAAAATAATTATCAAATTGGGCTAGAAAACCTGAATAGAAATATCAATGTAATAAGACAATTCATGTTTGTATTAAAACCAATAATTTTATAAACTAGCCAAAGTATAAAGTAAATCTCAAAACATTCTGAAGAATCAACTTCAAACCTATATTGTCTGGCCAAGATGTGATTAATTTAAAGTCAATGTGAAAGTGAACTGTGATGTTCATGCCTGTAAGCCTAGCACTTAAAAGGTGGAGGAAAGAGGATTGGAGTTTCAGGCCATCCTGGGATACATAAAGAAACAAAAATTAGTCAATATCAGAAGGTATATCTTAAAACTCTTCATATACTTGGTAATATTTATAAATCTAAGAAATAACTCACAGATCAAAGAAGAAATCATAGCAGAAATTTAAAATATTTCAACCTGCAATATGACTAATATAGCTCCATTAAATCTTGCAGGATCCAGAGAAAGCGGATTTTCTATAGATTTAAATCTACATAATAGAAAAGAAAACATAAGATGTGAAAAAGGACCATAGACTCTGAGGGAAGTAGATAAGCGAGCATAATGTGATACAAGTACCATAAAAACAGGAGGGACCACATGGGGGTAGGAAGGGGACCAGAATAAGAGGGAAAAGGGGGATGGAGGAAGTCAGTGAGGTGGACAAAGAAGTTCAAATACAGGGGACATTTTAAAGAATGCTCTGACAATCTATGCAGTTAATAAACACGTAAAAGCAATTAAGCTAACTTGAAATGCTTAACAGCACAAGATATAAGATATATACATGATAATTTTATTCATAAGCAAAACCCTGAATAAAATATTAACAAACAAAACTTGTTAATGCATAAAAATAATAATATATAATGATTAAGTAATATTTATCCCATAATGCAAGGATGATATAGTATTTTATAATCTATAAATTCAATTCAGCATACTTAATGATTAAAGGTGAATAATTATATAATTGATTTCATGTATTCAGAAAAAGCCATTTGACAAAATTAAATGCAAATATAAATTGTAAGGTAAATTTTTAGCAAACAAGGAAAGGGAGAAAGTGTCCTTATCATTTTAAAAGAGTTTTATGGTAAACATAGGAAACATTCTTTTCTAATATTTTATTTGTTATTTCTATTTTATATGTATACACGTATACGAGAGTCAAATCTGTGTACCATGTGCTAACTGATTGGCATCAACTCTTAGCCAATGTAACAGAATACAATATTAAAGGAACAGAGAATTGGGAAGAAAACAACAAAAGTGCTACTTTATATAGTTTGCCTACAAAACTCAAAAACAAAATAAACTATTAGAAATAGCACGATAAAATGGCTAGTATGTGTTCAGTATACAAATTACAATTTTATACTCTAGTAACAATAATTAGAAAAGCTATGTTTTCAAAAATATTTTTAAATATTTTAGTTACTTATTTTTATTTGATGTGTATGAATGTTGCCTGCATGTAGGTAGGTGACGTGCAATGCCTGTGGAGATCATAAGAGGGTGTCTGATCCCCTGGAGCTGGAGTTATAAATGGTTGTTAGCTACCACATGGCTTCTGGGAATTGAACCCAGGCCCTCTGCAAGAACAACCAGTGCTCTCAACTGGTGAGCCATCTCTCCAGCCCTGAAAAGCTATGTTTTAAAAGGCACAAAAAGTTGGAAACATTTTTAAAAAGGAAATTAGAGGCTAGGAAAATGGTTCAGCAAATAAAGTGCTTGCTGAATGTAAATCCCCAGCACCCACTTTAAAAGCCTGGCCAGGTGGCATGTGCCTGTAATCTCAGCACTGGGAGGCAGAGGAAACAGGCTCCCAGGGGTTTGTGTGGCCAGCAATCTAGATAAGTCACTAAGCTCCAGCTTCAGTGAAAGTCTCAAAAAATAAGGTGGCATATTATAGGCCCCCTCAATCCGTGATGACCTACTGACTGACCCAATCTTGTTCAAATTTTGTGGAAACAGCCACAGATGCAATGAGTTCATTAGTGCAATGCCACATCATGTCCAGAAGACATGTTTTCGCACAACTCCCCATCCTCTGGTTCTTATCTTCTTCCCACCCCTTTGCCATGCTCCATGCAAGTAATGCTAGCTAATTAAACTCAAGGGGTCACACACACAGAGACATGAAAGTAAGGATGGTTTCTAAAATCCGTTGTTTATGAACTTTCAAAGGAATATAAACAAATAAGATGGTGAGCAAAAAAGGAGACACCCAACAGTGACCTCAGGCCTCCACACATGCAAAGAGAGCTACATACCTGTGCTTATACACGCAAACATATACCACACACACCCATACACAATAAAATAAATAAACATAGATAAAGACAATTAATAAAACCAAGGCATACAAGAATAAATCTGAAAAAATATACAATACCTGTTCAAAGAATACTGTATGAGCTTTCTATGGCTGCATATAAACTAAAATAAACACAGGTCAAAGAAACATATAAAAGAGACACACCATGTGCATAGATTAGAAAGACAAATAGCATAAACATGTTAATAGTCCCTAACGTTAGTTACAAGGTATAAAGGCATTAAAATAAAAAATTTACCAAGGTTTTGTGTTAATTCTGCCAGCCTCAAGACTTTTATGAGGCAGTAGTCATCAAGATAGCAAAGCAATTCGAATATTTGAAAGAAAGTAAAAGAGAGTGTCCTTAAAACACTAAGTAGTTTAAAGCAAGATGCTAAAAGAAGAAAAAGTAGTTTTGGAATTCATTTCATCTGCATCAAAACTAAAAACATCAGGGACCAGAGAGATGGCTTGGGGGTTAAGAGTGTGTGCTGTTTTTGCAGAGGAACTGAGTTCAGTTCCTAGGCCCCACATCTGGTGTCTCACAACCACCTATAACTTCAGCCCCATAGGTATTTAATGCCTTTACAAGCACCTGCATTCTTGTGCACATAATAACACACACACACAATTAAAAATAAAACTAAAATGTCTAAAATCACCACAAAGAAAATAAAAATACAAGAAACAGATACAAAGAATATTTTTAGAGTTTACATGAATCAACAAAGGGTTGACATCCAGAATATACAAGGAATATAATATAAAAAATATGGGCAAAAAGTATGCATAGGTTTTCACAGACAATAAAAGAGATATCAAACAAACATGAAAAAGAGCTTGTCCTCATTAGTAATCAGGGAAATGTCCTTGGAGAACTATAAGATGCAATTTTATACTGCTTAGCTTTTAAAAATAATAATTTGATTCGACTTAGTGTTAGAGATGATATGGATCAATGATGATTCTTAAGTATTGGTTTGTAAGAATATAAATTGGCATATCCATTTGGAATACAAATTGTTTTTCTCTTTTAAATTTGAACATATTCGTACCCAAGGAAGAAAAGAATGTTACAAAAAAAAAAAAAAAAAAAAAAGATCCTGAATGGATAAAGAGATGAAATAGTAAGAAACATTTTGAATAGTCTAGAGAACCACACAAGTGCCCTCAGGTGGACCACAGGGTGTGTGTTTATGAGAGAAGGAAAGCAGCTCTGATTAACGGTATCCCTGATTCACTAGCCCTATGGACTGTTTCTGGGATTTGAAAAACTGTATTTTGCAAAGCATATCAAAGCGTTTCAAACATTTTATCACAGAGCTTCTTGAAATTTAAGTGGAAAATAAAATACAAAAGCAGAGGTGCTCAGATTGGAGGATCTTTCATCAAGAGAGCTTAGTCTGGCCTCTCTTTTCATAGCAATCCCAGAAGACATCCCATGGTGCACCTAAAACTTGGGCCCATCCTACAAAAAAAAAAAGTTCTTATGGGCACTAGAGTTTAAAACCTGTGATGCCACAATCCACTGACATGGCAGAAGCATCTCATAACATCTGTGCAATTGGATGATGTCAAATTGCCTAATGAATATTACTAGAGAATGCCCACTGAGACTATAGTAGCAGCAAGGATTGTGGAAGGATACCTACTCTATTGTAATATGAATGGAACCCAATGGGCTTGAAAGAAGCCTCAAAACTCTGGAGCATTTTATCTCCCCTCCCCTGCCATGGCTGTTTACTAAGATTGTAAGAGCCAGAGGTGGTGGGTGGCCATAAGGAAACACAGTTTTCCATATAAATGGGCATTTGCTCATATAAACTCACAGCAATGGTGACAGCATGCACAAGACCCACATAAACTCAAGCCAGACAGAATCCCAGCATAGATGTAGGTAAGAGTCCCCACCAGTAACTGAGGAACTATTGGAATCAATGGCTGCTGGGAGAAAGAAAATCAGTTTTCTTTAAAGGTGTGATGCTGGATAGGTTGACCAGGCTCTAGTGGATGGACTGACACTGAAGGCCATTGGGGGACATAGGTTTGACTTTATAAGCCTTAATAGCTCCATCTATATCTATATTTATCTATATCTATCATCTATCATCTATCTATCATCTATCTATCTTCTATCTATCTATCTATCTATCTATCTACCATCTATCTATCTACAATCTATAACAGAGTACATGAAATTGGGCAGGGGGTATTGAGGGGAAGGGTGAAAAAAAAAGTCTGGAGCATACAAACGTATTTCCTATTTCTTGTCAATATTGCTCAAAGCACTCTGAAGATATACTGTAATCTTTATAAGCAGTTTACTTACATTGTTTTCTATGCTGTCAAGAAAAATTGCTTATGTCTTTCATTAATCTTAAGCAAAACCTACTTAATACCACTTTCAATCATCACCACAGTCAAATGGAGAGCAAAACAAAAATAAAGGACGTAACAGCTGATCGCTTAAACTCATCCCCGGGAGTAAGATGAAGCACCTGTCTTCTGGGTCGGAGTCTCACGATCTCTACAGTGGAAGTTAAATTACTCACCTCCTTACTGCCATGAATTTCAATCTAATCATAATACAAAATTAACACATTTTAGGAGAAGTCAACAATGTTATTATAGAATTAATAAGAAAATTAAGTAAGTCAAGTGATAATGCAGCATTTTATATTAGGACTAAAGAGGGCATTTGGAACCTTAAATTATCACAGAGTAAAACAAAGACCATCACTTTTTGACTGACTATTGGACCTTTCCCCTTTCTGGCTTCAGTTTCACCATCTGTAAAGTGGGAAAGATAGCTTCTTCTTATTAATTGAATTTAAATGAAATATATATTATGAAACATAGACTGGAGCTTCTACAACAGTATGTGATAGTTGCCATGAGATGCAGAATATAAAACTTAATAGATTATAAATTAGACAGAAAAGTCTTCCTAATAAGAGCTTTCTGAGAAGAGAAATGGAAAACTCATTTAAACATTCGTATAACATTTCACACCAAAATTCCTCAACCTCGGCTCTGCTGACATTTAATGTAGATCTTCTGAGATTGCAGGAAGGATTTCCTGTGTATTCTGGGGTACTCTAGGATGCTTCCTAGCACTCCTGGCCTCTCCCTACACTCACCAGATGCCAAGAGTCCATCCTTCTGAATCCCGGAAACTAATGATGGTTCCAAAGTTCCTATGTGCTCAAGGGGACTGAGGGAACCTTGGACCAACCATAGAAAGTGCCAACACCAAAGGCAAAAAAATGAAACAGATTGGACATCAGCAGAATTTAGTTTCTTCTTTTACAACCATTGTTTTAAAAAATAAAAATGTGGCTTGGAGAGATGATGATTGGAGAGATGGCTCAGTGGAACACTAACTGCTCTTGTAGAAGCCCCAGGTTTGATTGCAGCACCCACATGGTGGTATATTTCCATTTTCAAGGGATCCAACACTCTCTTCTGGCCTCCACAGGCATTTTTATATGTATTAGTGTTTTTCTTGCATGTATACCTACAGGCAAAACACTAATACACATAAAAATAAAAAACAAAAAACTTATTAAAAGGTGGCTGGGAGATAGCTCCGTGTATAAAGTGCTTATTGTGCAAGCGTGAGGACTTGAGTTCACTACCCAGAGCCCATGTAAAATAGCTGGGCATGGAGACATAGACTTGTAACCCCACTACTGGGGAATTAGTGTCATGTGAATCACTGGGGCCACTGGCCAGCCAGCATAGCCTACTTGGTAGGTTCACTGTCTCAAAAATAAACAAGGTAGACAGTTCTTGAGGAATGACACCTAAATTTGTTCTTTGGTCTCTATACACAGGAGCACACATACACTCCCACACATGAACACATGCATGCATTCCCCCACACAAACACATACACATAAAAA
The DNA here is from genome assembly GCF_000622305.1 of Nannospalax galili. Lineage (NCBI taxonomy): Eukaryota > Metazoa > Chordata > Mammalia > Rodentia > Spalacidae > Nannospalax > Nannospalax galili. Next base: position 161,478 of record NW_008354369.1, read on the forward strand.
ACTTAAGTAAAAATAAAAATTAAAAGGCAAGTTAGAGATTGACAAAAAGATTTTGTGATACATGTATCTGATAGAGTGGCATTTCTAGTCTCTTGTTTTCAGGAGATCAGCTCTTCCTCACCCAGCAGTAATCAGCTGCCAATGTTTCCTCAGCTAAGATTGGGGTCTGCTGCTCATTTTCCCAGTTCTATGCTGCGTTTTTGTCTGCTTGAGTTTGCATGGGACTTTTGTATTCTGATAGGCTGACTAGACCTCAGTGGATGGACTTGCACAGGGGAACGTATGGGGACACTGACTTGACACATTGGGCTTTAATATGGATGACAGAGTAAATGGGTTCCAGTGGGGGGTGGGAGGGCCGTGGGAGGGTGCTGTGGGGATGAGGATGTAAAGATGATTGAGATTCTTTGAGATATTCTGTATAAAATACACAAAAATTCAATAAAAACAAATTTTGTGAAAAGAGTGGCATAAATGGTTTAAATCCTGAAAACATATTTTTTTTAAAAAAAGACTAATTTTAAAATGAGGCCAAAGTCTTTTAAAAAGTACTTCACAAAAGCAGATATATAAATGGTCAGTGACCACATGAAAAGGTACACAAGAGTCTTAACGAAATGCAGCGTAAAACCACAGGGTATAACCACCACACACCTGTTCCAGTGACTAGGTAGAAGACTGGCCACACCAAGTGCTGCTGATGATATGGAACAACTGGACTCCTACATTGTGGTGTGTAAAAACCTACAACCATTTGGAACACCGGCAATTTATGAAATTGTTAGATGTGCACCTACTCTAGGACATGGCAATATTACACTTGATAACTACACACAAGGAATGAAAACATACTCATAAGGAAGAACCAAAGTGACAGATAAGAAGCTAGCAGCCCTTTCCGACTTCTATGGAACTCACAAACATGACACGCAAAAGCACCGTGGCAATGTTGGTGACTAGGGAAGTACATGGCAAGTTGGTATTGGACACAGTGACTTGGAGAGACCCAGACACTGTTTATCAGAACAGAAGGCAAGAAAGGGCACATGGGCACAGGTCTCACAGCTGCTCAGTGTGGCAGAGAAGAGGGCTGATGGTAAGGAAAAGAGAAGAATAGTAGACTAAATTGGCACAGAAGTAGAGGCAGAACAGGAAGGTGGTCTGAATTCAGCAGATCTGGGAGAGGCACAGTAGGCTATCCATCCACATTTCTGGACCTAATTAAGTTTCTCTAATAGGGAGCCATCTTGAGGTCATGCAAACATGAACCATTACACATTCTTTCCACTGGAACTTAAAACAAATATTCTGTGTTGTCCTGGTCAGCATCTACCTTGTAGCCCAGTGTGATCCAGTGGAATGCTGCTACAATAGCCCATTAAATATATTTGCAGGGGAATTCTGGTCATAGACATACAAGGGAATAGAGCTCCTGTTCCCTTTAAGACTGTTCAAGATGCCAAGTAAAGAGTGTCAAAAAAAAAAGAAAAGAAAAAAAAACCTGACAGACTCACGTGACTGATTCAGGAATGAGACTAAGAAGACAGTAGTCAATGGAACTCTCTGTTCCCCTTCTACCTGGCATAGTTTTTTCCCAATTCTCTCTGTGGGCCTCATGGAGACTGCAGAACCCCAACATGCAGGTGATCTCAGCACCATCCTGGTCCTGGGAGCATGGCAAATTAATCTGTCTGGAATAAACTTTTGGAAAGAGTGCTTTGGTTCCATGGAAACAGAGAAATAAAGCTATTCTAAGTAGCTCAGGTCCTGAACCACTCATGCATGCTTACTAGTGAGCAACACAGCAAAAATGAAAGAGAAATATTTCCTAGTCTTTTCTTTTTCTAAGGGGCACATAGCTCAACTATTATTATTACACATATCTGCTATAACATCATTAATATCTTTGGACTTGGTTGATAGATAATTATGAATTTGGATGAGTGATATTGACTTTTATATATTTCTTGTATTTCTAAGTTGAGATTTGTGCATCTGTCACAATGATTATCTCTTACAACTTTTTTTGGTCTTTTTGAGACAGGGTCTCCCCATAGCACCAGCTTGCCTGGAACTTGTTATATGGACCAGGCTGGCCTTGAACTCACAGAGATCTGCCTGCTTCTGCCTCCAAGGGCTGGGATCAGGTATGCCTGGTGATCTCTTACACTTTTATGTGAAATATTGGAGTTAAACTCAAAGATGATAAATTAGAAAATTCAGACAGTAATAAAGAGATAAATCATGACCACTGGGACATGATAAAAGACCAAATATATTTTTTACACTGAAGTTGTCAAGGCATGACAAAAGACAGTACCCCTATTCAGGAACCTACTTCCCAAAGTTTGGGAAGTTTATGCTCACCTAAATACAGGAGAGATTTAGAACCCCAGATACACATGGCTAGAAAAGAACTGGGCCACCATGTTATAGCATGGGTAGCACAGAACAAAGAAATTATGTGGAGAGAGGAGAGAGAGAGAGAGAGAGAGAGAGAGAGAGAGAGAGAGAGAGAGAAAGACTGAAATAACTTCAGATTTCTCCAAGGTCAGGAGAGCATGGAGTAATGTATTTCAATCTTGGAAGAAAATAACTACCAACCTAGATTACTATAACTAGCAAAGTTATCCTTCAGAATCAGAGGGGAAATAAATAGTTTCCAAGAGAATCATAAACTAAAGGTTTTCACGACCATTAGGTAGGTTGGCATTACAGAAGACACATAAAGGAATCCTACCCACGGCAGAGAAGATAAATACTGGAGAGCACAGGAGGCAGTGAATTCTGTTAGAACAGTGGATGAGCAAGGGAGAGAAGACTCAAACATTATAAAATCAGCAAAATGTCAAGAATTCGTTCATACCTTCTGATTTAAACTTCAAATATAAATGATCTTACTTCTTCAGTGAAAAGACGTAAATTGGCTGATTGGATTGAAAACACAAAATACAACTGGTTGCTGCCTGCAAGAAGTGTACTTCACCAGTGAAGATGTGCACAAACTGAGAGTGGAAAAGTGGAAAATGATACGTGGAACAAAAGAAAGCTTGAGGCAAGAAGTGCAGCTATATGCATATCCAGAGAAAGAAAGTTCAAGCCAACATTATCCCAAAGAGACAAGTTACTGTGCATCAGTAAAGGAAAAACACAAGAAGTTGTAAATATAGATGACCTGTATGTGGGTGCACCCAACTCCATGAAATAAATACTTTGAGACACAAAGGGACAGAAAGGCCTCTGTACAATAATAGATGACTTAAATATCCACTTTTGTCAACAGTTTGGTCGTCTATGGAAAAAAATGAGCGAGGAAGAGCTGGAGAGATTGTTCAGTGGTTAAGAGTACTTGCTATGTAAATGTGAGACTGGAGTCATGGACCCATGTAACAAGCTGGGCATGGTCTCATGAACACCAGCATCGTCAGTGGTATGGAGGACAGAGACAGGATGATTACTGAAGCTTTCTGGCTGCCAGCTTAGTCAAAAGAATGTCAGCTACAGGTTCAGGGAGAAATCCTGCCTTAAAGAAAAAAGGTAGAAAGCATAGAAAAGGGTATCCACTACCATCCTCTGCCTTTCATGTAAATATATTATAGGCACATCCACACCCCTCTCATATATGCACATATATAATACACACATACTCCACATCACACGTACATATATACACACAAAGAAATCAACAAAGAAATGTCAGCACTCAACTGCACTGTAAGTCAAATGTACTTAACAGACAACATCAGAATATTCGACCTAATAGTTACTGAATACATCATTATTTCAGTAGCTCAGGAATATTAGATAATATTTTATTAACAAAAAAGTATCAGAAAATACAAAAATCAAGAGTAATGATTTCTTGTATCTTATCAGACCATAATGGAATAAAACTAGAAATCAACAGTGAATAACAAACATTAAAATAAAATAGGAGTATGGAAGGAAAATATTAAGCAGACGTACACCAGAGGAAAATTTAATACTGTAGGTTCCCGTAAAAACCAATGTAAAATTTATTTAAGTGGTTCCAAAATGTTATTTTTACAAAAACTTTAAAGCACCATCATCTTCCATTGTCATCTTATAGTCCCATAAAAAACAGGACATGTATATGAAAATTACAGCCATATATTTCTTTAAAATGGTGGTTCACACACACATACACAAAGTTTACACTTCTAGCATTTTATTTTATACAGATAAATCAACAAATATTCCTATTCAACTCAAAAGGCCACAAAGAAATATAAAAATTTAGTAATAGTTTAAGCTACCTGGGACAAAACACACTGTCTTCTTGAACTCCTGCACCTATGGAAATCCATGAATTTTGTAAAAATTATTTAATGAGGGGCTGGAGAGATGGCTTAGCGGTTAAGAGCACTGACTGCTTTTGCAAGGGACCTGGGTTCGATTCCCAGCACCCACATGGCATCTACAAACTGTCTGTAATTAGTTCCAGGGGAATCCGAAGCCCTCTTCTGACCTCTGCAGCATTGCATGACATGGGTGCACTCACATACATGCAGGCAACACATGCATACACATAAAATAAAAATAATAA
>NW_008354369.1:166087-193664 GCF_000622305.1 Nannospalax galili
TAAAGGGAAAGTTTAATGTATGGGAAATATTTTGAAACAAAGGTAGCAAAATAAATATTAAGCCTAAGAAATTGTTGATAATATATTTTTAAAACTTAGCTCAACTATGAAGAAAGAAAAAGAAAAGAAAAATAATAAGGAGATCAAAACCAGAAAAGTCTAGTCATGCTACAAGCAAGACGAATTAAGTTTCTCTACTAAAACTAAAGTTGGAGAAGAAAATCAAAACTCAGCAGAAGGCCATTAGAAAGTGCATTTGAAATAAAACCTAAGGGAAGGGCTAGAAATAGATGAAGGCACAATAAACAGATGGAAACAGGAAATCAGGTGGTAACGTTACTATCAAAGTACAGGACAAGCAAATGCATTAAATGGGAAATTTCATATCTATAAAAGGTATGTATTCAGATGTCAAAAGTTTTGTACACTGAATAAAATTTTAACCTACAAATAAATTAGCAAAGAACTTCAGAAACAATGAGAAACAGGCAGAAACTTCAGTCCTGATGTGTGTGTGTGTGTGTGTGTGTGTGTGTGTGTGCAATCTACTTTTCAGAGTATGACATATCCAGTTGATGGAAAAAATTGAATAACACAATTAGGAGTGTGAGTTATTGAAGAGAAAGGGTAAGATAAGAAATGTTATATCTTGTGAATGCATAGCTTTTCAAAGGCTCCTGGAACATCAAGGAAAAGGAATCACAGCGGAGACTGAAAACCATCTAAATAAATTCCCCAGAGAATAAATTCCAATTAATCCATATATGTTCTCAATACCATAAGTTATTAAATTAATACAGTATTTTACCATGGACTCTGGAAGTGAAAGAAAGCACATCAACTATGGGCTGAGAAAGTAATGGAACAATGTGACTATCGGATGCTACCATCTTAAACTAGATATTTGAATATCTGATGAGCCACGTATCCCTTTTCCTTAGTAGTTTGAACATTTTATCTTATTTTCCTACAAAAAGACTTCATTATTTTAGCAGGACTAACTACGGGAGTCTCCTCTGATCCTTCCAATACTTTCTCAATGCAGAGGCCTTGGCTTACAGTGTGAGGGATGAGAACCCAGTGGGGTCTGTCAGGGCACAGGCAAACTTCTCATCCACTCCTGGTTCCACACATCACAGAATAAAATCTGGCACAGGTGGGCTGAGGAAACTCAGAACAGTAACATTTAATACTTATCCTGCTCTTTGATTCATACATGTAAGTGTACAACCATGATTACCAGAAGGCTGAGAAAAATGGAAGTAAAATCCAATGTAATAGAAAAGAATAAATGATTGCCTAAGGAATTGTCTAGGGAAAGAAAGGAATCTTAAAATGATGTGATTGGTTTTATGGGGGATATTCACGGTTTTATCTTTAGAATAAGAATAGGTTGGAAAGGTGAAAGAGTAAGAAAGTTTTAAATTTAAAAGCTTTAAAATGTAGTTCTAGATTTGATTAACTAATAGATTAATAAATCAAAAGCCTTCCGAAATTTAGAAAGAATGAAAAACAGAAAATGTGAAAATTTTCAGCACAATCAATCCAACAGAACCTACATCCATCTACTAATAATTCTAGGAGGAAGTAAGGAAAGGATCAATTTATCAAAGGGATAATGGAAAGATGCTACACATAGCTTAAACAAACCAGCCAGAAGAACACAAGCCTTCATTCTGAGGATTCATTCCATCTGGTGCTAGGCTGAAAGAATCAGAACACATTCCTTTAAAACTTCAGAACACTAAGATTCCAAAGCAGATCCTAAAAGCTTCCAAACATATTACATGTATCGCCAAAGGAAGACAGGCTAAATTGGTTTCAGACATTTCACAAGCAGGGCCAGATACCAGAAAGCATCAAAGCAACACTCTCAAAATTCTGAGTAAAAAATAGTTTGAACCTCAAATCTAGCTATTAACAATCAAGAGTAAAGATAAATTAAAGTCAGTTTAGACACACAAAGACTTTTAAAACTTAGTATTTATAAATCTATTCTCTGAGAGCTGGAGACATAGCTCAGTGGTTAAGAGCACTGGCTGCTCTTGCAGAGAACCCAGGTTTGATTCCCAGCAGCCACGTGGCGGCTAACAATTGTTCGTAACCCCAGTTCTAGGGAATCTGACGCCTTCCTCTGACCTCTGTGGGCATTGCATGCCATGGGTGAACTTATATACGTGACAATATACTCATACACATAAAATAAAAATAATAAATAAGGGGCTTGAGAGATGGCTCAGCAGTTAAGAACACTGGTTGTTCTTGCAGAAGACCCAGGTTCAAATCCCAGCACCTACATGACAACTATCAACTGTCCATAACTCCAGTCCCAGGGGATCCAACAGCCTCTTCTGACCTCTGCAGGCATTGCACAACACAGTTGTGCTTACCTTCATGCAGGCAATACACGCATACACATAATATAAAAACAATAAATAAAAATAATAACAAATATAATATAAAAAATATTTATAGACCCATTCTTAAAGGATTATGCCTTGGCAAAAGCAGAACCCAAGAGTCGGGAATATATATGAAAGCATTAGTTACTTTTCTTGTTGCTATGATTGACAAAAGCAACATAAGGAAAGGTTCCTTTGACTCACAATTTGAGGGTACAGTCTGTCATGATGAGAAAGGCATGGAAGCAAGAGCTTGAGACAGCTGGTCGCATTGTATCTGGAGTCACAAGGCAGAGAGTGATGAATGCTGGTGCTCAGCTTGCTTACCTTTTCTTGGGTCTTTTTGAGACAGGGCCTCCCTATAACTAGCTATGTAGACCAGGCTGGCCTTGAACTAACGCAGATCCTCCTGCCTCTGTCTCCCAAGTGCTGGGATTGAAGGTGTGCATCACCACACCTGACAGCCTGCTTCTCTTTATTCAGTCCCCAGTCCAGGGAAAAAGAACAGTAATGCCCATGTTTAGGGTGAGTCTTTCCACCTCAGTTAACCTAATCTAAATAATCCCTCACATACATGCTCAGAGATTAGTTTCCATGCTAGTTCCAAATCCCATCAAGACTATTACAACTATTACAATGTGATTTAAGAAAGTGTGGATCAATTGCCCTAGGAGTTATTGTCCAGGGAGACCTCAGAGCCTCTCAGAACAACAGGCCATTGTTGTTGCTCCTGATCGTACACTAGAAGTAGGTGGTAAGACTCCGGTGCTGAAGATAACACATGCTTTAGATTCAGAATACAGAGAAATCCATCTGGAACAGATTTGACAGCTTCATCCCTGCTGCAAATGTTCACAGTACCAGAAGGTATCATGCAGGCTACTGAGGAGAAAGCCATTAGTGGTCTTACCCAGCTGTAGACCTCATGAGTTACAATACCAACCTTCCAGGCAAGATATATTTACCAGTGCAATAGTGTCTTCACTATTTAGGGGACAAGGAATAACTGCTTTCTGATTGGATTTGAGGCCCACTCCATTGGAGGAAATAAATGCCTGGTACTGTAAAAAGCCTAATCAAAAGCCTATGACTGAGAAGGACACAGGCCCTAGGAAGAAATCTACTACTGATGTTTTGCTAAATGGACAGGTAATCAAACTGCCTTGTAAATATTTATATCCATAAAGTAAGGCTTCTCTCAACCATGGTCAAAGAAATTTCATTTTGTAGTGAGTGATGGTTAATGCAGAGACTCATACATGCTTGAAGTATAGAGAATAAGTGACTGTTGAATACAGAGCTCTGTATAGGACATCTGTATCATCCGTGCAGGACCTAGGGCTCATTGTGGAAGAGGTGGAGGATTGTAAGAGCTGGAGGGTAGGAAGGAGTGTTGTGAAGTGTTGTCTTCTGGACATGACATGGCTATTCCAATCATGACAACACAGCAGCTGTGGTTACCTGCACAAGACTGAGAGAGAGAGAGAGAGAGAGAGAGAGAGAGAGAGAGAGAGAGAGAGAGAAGAGAGAGAGGAGTAGGAGGGAGACTACTTGGAAAAAAGAAGGGAAGAAAGGGGTCAGTCAGTAGGTATGGGGGAGGTAAGAGGGTAATGGGTGAAGAAAATCACAATACATGGTATACATCAATGAACTCTTTTAAAAAGAATCAAAGATCAAATAAGGCAGCAGAATGGAAGGAAATTGCAGGAAGGTGAGTACTCGGTGATCCCGGAGAGCCAGAGCTATAATGAAACATGGACTCCGAGCCCAGCGAATTATAACTAATGCATTCTTGGTGGAGGAGCTAGTTTTTTTTATTAAACGCTAAAGATTTTCCTGGCATGGTGGTGCACTCCTGTTATCCCAACACTCAGGAGACAGAGGTAGAAGGATTACAGATGTTGGTTTCTCTGAACTGATTTTGCTGAATTTTTTTCAGTAGTCTGCTTAGTTTTCACATCTTGGTTTGCAAAGCAAGTTCCAAGTTACAGTTACACAGAATGAGATCCTGTCTCCAAAACACAAAAAAGACAATTTTTAATGCTCTGCTCCTTTTCCTTCCCACTTTCAACTTTTACTATTTATACCTTAAAATTTTTAAAGATGATTAAGATTGTTTGAGATATTCTGTATGAAACATATAAAAATTCATTAAAAACAAATTAAAAAAATAAAAATATAAAAAAATTTAAAACATCATTTATTTATTCCTACCCTGCGTGTGTTTGTGTGTATGTGCACATGATGTGTTTGTGAGGATGCGTGTGCCATGGTCTGAGTGTGGAGGTCAGATGACATTTCTGAACAGCCAGCTCTCTCCTTCTACCTTTATGTGAGTTCCAAGGATTAAACTTGGGCATCCAGGGCTGTGTGGCAAGTGCCTTTACCCACTGAGCATCTTACCACCCCATTTTTTCACTTTCAGTGGTACTATTTGGTGATAGATGTTTATATATCTTAACCTATAAATCATTCTATTTTGTTTTATAATAAATGTTCAAGTACTGCCATTTTTCTTTTTTTCTTTTTCATTTAACTTAGAGATAAATAGAGCAAAATTAATTCTCTTGCCTCATACACTCTTATTTGATTCCTTTGGAGCAAGACTTGAGTCAACTGAATTTTGGAGATTTTCAGCACAGTAATAAATGCAATGCTTAAATTGTATATTGAATAACAGTCTCAACAAATTCTGTAACACCATGCTGATTAGTATTTTGGTTGCATTTAAAGTGTAAATGCAGGGAGTTGCTCAGCAGGTAAAGCACTTGCCAATCCCTGGAACCCATGTAAAGCCAGAAGAAGTAACTCCTCTATTAATCCCAGCACTCCTAGGGTGTGGTGGTAGTGGAGACAGGAGAATTCCCTCTCATGGCCAGCTAGTCTGGCATACCCACCAGGGGTGATCAAACAAGGTGAAAGGTGAACACTGACACCCTAGGCTGTCCCCTTATCTACATATGAGTGTTGTCACATACATGTGCCTGCACTCCCTTATACATATCCTACACATAATACACACAAAAAAAGTTTTTTCTTTTTTTTTAAATGAAAATGTTTGGGGGTTGGAGAGATGGCTCAGCGGTTAAGAGTACTGGATATTCTTCCAGAGGACTGGGGTTCGGTTCCCAGCACCTACATGACAGCTAACGGCTATCTGTAATTCCAGTTCCAAGGAATCTGAAGCCTTCTTCTGGCCTCTACAGGCATTTTAGGTATGTGGTACATTTACATACATACAGGACAACCACTAATACACATAAAATAAAATAACTAAATAAAAATATTTTAAAAATGTAAATGTTTGAACTCACATCACTTGCGATCAGATCTGACCAAATAAATTTAGGTCATCACTTCAAGCAAGGTCCATTTTAGGATTTAATATAGAAACTGAACCAACAGATGGACCTATATCTTCAGCAAGACCAATCAGGGTGATTCTATATTTTTCACTCCACAAAGAAAATAATAATGAGAGATAGAGGCATACTTAACATTAACAAGACTATATGAATGTCAGTGTTCCAACTCTGCCTATGAACATTCTTATCCCTGGACTTAGGTGAGTCAGATATTCACTGTGGATTAACAAAAAGACATTTATGTTCTGTCATTTGTAACTAAAGAAGCTCAGATATACATTTAACACAAATCACAAAGACTTCTCAACTGGGTGGGAAGAAAGCAAAGATCCTGTGAATACCTTGAGTTTCCTATACTAATTTTAAAATGTTAGCCATTTATCAAGATCAGAAAAGAATTTTTGAAACTAGCTTTAAGAAAAATACAAGTTAACATTATTTTCAGATAATATGACAAAAAGGCAGAACCCTCTAATAAATTAAAAGAACTAATCTGGGAAGAAATCCATTGGAAATACACATAGCCCATATCTAAGAATAGGTTTAACTGAAAAATTAAATGTCTTTAAGGAGAATTCATGCAAATATTTGGAGGAAAGATACTTAGAAAAAGCAGAAAATTCAAAGTCTATGAAGTAAGCATGTACTTGACAAGTTTGCAAAACTACAGGAATGCCCAGCATGACTGCTCCAGAATGGGCAGGAGACAGGAAGCAAGGCATGATGGAGAGGAGCAGGAAGGGAAGACTGGACGGTTGCCATGGCCATGGTAACTCTGGGTGATATGGAGACCTACCTGGAGGTTTCAAACCAAGACTAATATACTTTCCTATTGGTTATCCTAGTATTGCGGTGGCTGCTGTATTAACAATAGACAGTGAGAGGAAAAGGAACAGTTAGAAAGTGTGGCATAAACACAAACATAGCATTAACATACAATGATTCAGACCAAAGTAACAGCAGTAATACTTGATACAAAGGACCAGATCCCAAGAACATGGTGAATGACTAGCAAATATACATCATTTCATGTGCATATGTAACCCAAGTGAACACTTTTTGCCATTATATTTTAAAAAGAAAATTCAAGGAGAAAAATAAAATACTAGCTCATTAATTTAATAAGTGAGTGAGCACAGCGTCTATGAGGTTAGCCACTAAGAAAGGCCATAGAGCAAGAATGAAGACAGTCCCTGCTCCAAGAAGCACACAGTCACATTAACTAGGGAAAACCTAACATAGTAAAATAAAAGTCAAATCACTGCAGGAGCCGAGGAGCAGCTGTGGGTGCCATCTCCAGTATTGACATTCAGTGGCTCCTTGACATTTCTTGGGTTTAACCAAAATTTTAGCATGGTCACGTGGTTGGATTCACTCCATCCTTAAGGACCACTTGCTCTGTGTGATGACACAGTGTCTCTTTACATCTTCAGGTAGATATGCCACATTTTGTTTCAAGAAGTACATGGATACCATTCAATGGCTGAGGACAATATTATTATTGTATCTTGATCTGTTCAGCTCCTGAGTGTGTTTCAGACTCAGCTCCTGCCCTACCCCTTGGTTGTTCCCCTGGGACATGCTTTCATACCATCCTCCTCTCTAAGGAAATACTACTTTATATTTATTTCCATGAGTACTTGACTAACTGGACTTTTTTCCATTGGCTCCTATGAAGACCTGATCACACTAGCTTATTTAACACCTCTAATCCCTAGGGGCAATTTGAGCCAACAGTAGCAATTTGGTAAGTTTTGGTTAGTTAGATGAATTAAGGTAATGGTAATTGTATTAGAATTATTTGTTGACTTGGGGGATCAGGGTCTCCCCGGAGTCCCAGCTAACCTGGAACTCACTATGTAGAACAAACTGGACTTGAGTTCACAGATATCCACCTGCTTCTGCCTCCCAAGTGCTAGGACTTAAGTGTGCACCACCACTCCCAGCTTATTTGCTGACATTTTACAATATGAACTGACAAGATTCCTGAGAGGGGAAAACATACTTTTACATTCATTTTCAGAATTTAGCAAATGCCTATCGTATACTAAAGGCCGAACAAAGAGCTGCTGACTATTAAATGAATAAACTAATGAATGTAATAAAATGAACAAAAGAATAATAAACAAATTGGTCTTTTTCCAAAAACCATTTCTATCTATGAATTTAATTTTTTCTACTTGTGTCATGGAAAAAAGCATATACATGTGTGCACATATTTTTAATAGAAGGAAACAAATCCTAAAATAAGGAATTATTGAGCATCCAAATTTTTTTGAGCTCTGCTCATGAACAAAATAAAATATTTTTGACATGGTTTTTGAAAGTTCAGTGTTTTCTTTAACCCATCAGTAAATGTTAAATATTCTCAGTGGTCATCTGAACAGTGGCCACAAGAGGAAGCCAATAATTTTCATTATATGCCATTTTCTTTCACCAAAAGTCCTTTGAAGCCAACTCAGAGAAAGAGTCAATAACATTTGAAAGCAGGAAGCAACAGCTTCCTGGAAACAGTTCAGCATTCACCAAAAGGAGACTAAGACACAGGGAATGCTCATGGCATATTGGACCAGGGGTTTATTTGTGCTGCCTACTGTGAAAAAGAGCTCCCTGGTGTTTGTGAAAGAATGGTGCACACAGCTCTCGGAGTTAGGAGGATGTTGGAAAAATATTAGGAGGAGAAAAAGAAATTCCAGAGCTAAAATTCAGCTACAGAACAGAATGACCAAAAAATGAGACTTACTAAGCAAGTAAGAAAACTCTCATCTAGCTTGTTCTGAGTCCACACACATCTACAAGAAACAGCCTACAGCAGCACACCAGTAAGAGCTGTCCTTCTGATATCCAAGCCCCCACAAAAATTAACGTTAGAAGTTGCTAAGCATTAGTGTCACTTGTACCTATAATCTACCTGTTACCTACCAACTCTGCAGTAAAATACCAGAGTTAATTTCTCCAATAAGCATGTGACAATTTAGAAAACATCACACATAAAATTGTAAGCTTGTTGTAAAATTAATTCTATGTTCTTATTTTTCAGTATGTTCACCTATTTTTATGACTATGATACATACTCACTTGGAAACATGTCTTTCCAGTTGGTGGGAATCAGATTCATCTATCTGCTACCCTCACAGACCCATCTGAAAGCTCTGTTCACTTGCTTCCCTCATGGACCCACCTGAAGCATCACTTCTGACCAGCAGCACTGGGTTATGAGTCTCTGAAAGTCCAACTGCTCAGGGTTGGCTTTTACCATCACTCCTAGGAGATGCATAGTTTACATCCTCTGATGAGATACTTCTCCTGACCATAAAAGATGTGCCGCTATGTTCATATTTGATTTTCTGGTAAATCTATAGTTTCTAAGCTTCATGTTTTTGCCAGTATGCCCTTATTGTGGTTTTTCTTTTTGCGACTCAGGCAGACTCTTCTGAGGGGGAAAAATCAGAAATAAAGTAAACCGACAAGCTGAGCACATGCATTAGTGTGTAAATTCTTTACAAATGGGGCTCTTGAGGGTATACTTAAAGTAGGAGTAGTTGTTCTACAGCATACCCAAGGAATTCATTTTTAAAATGAACCAAATGAGGTTTGAAACGTGATGTTTTAGAATTATTTTCCCTCTCCATTGACTTACAGCAGCTCTAACCACGTAGTATTTTTAGACAAATGCTGTTATTTGAAAGAAAGGGATCCTAAATATTTATATAAATATATGTTAATAAGTGCTGCCCTCTTCACAGGACTTTAACACTGAAAAACACAATTATCTCAGCAAAACAGTTGAGTATATCAGCCCTCGGTTCTAAAACTCTATAGACCGAGATATTTTGAAAGGTTGCCCCAGTTTTCAAAAGTATATACACTATGTATGGTGGCACATGCCTTTAATTCCAGTACGTGGGAAGTAGAGGCAGGTGGATCTCTGTGAGATGGTGGCCAGCCTGGTCTACAGAGTCAGTTCCAGGTCAGCTGGGGCTATAGGGAAACCTCAAAAAGAAACTCACTAACAAACAAACAAATAAATAAATAAACATCTAATATAACGAGATCAAAAAGCTAAAGCAAAACTTGGTTCCTAGAACCATCAGCAATTACCTACACCTGCTTCAAGCGTTCTGTACCTTCCAGACAGAACATGAACACTCAGTTGAAATTTCTTCATCATCTCCTTATCTCTACCATAAGGAAACCATTAGAATTATAAATGTAATCTCCCTGGAATGCTCTGGGATTTCAAAATAAAAATATAAATATAAATATGTATGTAAAGCAACCCTCAAAGGCCTAGAGTATTTTTTCCCATAAAAGTTATAGCTCACCTTATTTTTAAATAAGATATAATATAACAAAGATCTCATAAAGTGTTATTTACATAAAATTTATACTTACAACATAAGCTTTAATGGTCAAATAGATAAACAGGGAAGAGGTACATGTGGAGCATGTGTCAACAAAGCAAGCTTTGACATCACCCATGGACCCAGAGCTAAGCAGAAGTGAGAACAGTTTGTGAGTAAAGTGAAAGCTATAATAACGAATGTAATCTTTTGGAGAAGTAGCAGGTCAGATCAAAAGGGGCTGCCCTCACTGGACCAAAGGAAGTGTAGCAATGTCCCTCTGGTTCCATACAGTAAACTCACAGATTGTATTTTTGTAGAAATTTCCTATTGGCAAGCATTCTGAAAATTTAGCAAAAAATACCTGAAAAAGAGAACTCATTTCCCCACTTCCTCTTGGATCATTTTAAGAACATTCTTTCAGCACCTTGACAGCAAGTAGCAAAGGGTTAACAGGACCCGAGAGTTCATGCCTAGACCAAAAGCTCAACATTTTGTTTATTTCATTTGAGACAAGGTCTCACTGTGTAATCCAGGCTGGCCTGGAATTCACAGCAGTCCTCCTGACTCAGTTTCCCAAGCCAAGTGCTAAGATCGAAGGTACAGGCCACCATGCCTGCCTCTAACATTTTATTTGAATGATGACATCGCAAAGAAAGCTCAGCTAAACAGACACACATTCATTCTTTAAGTCCTGGCGCATAGCAGTCTGAACAACTAAGTTCCAGCTTTGATTTTGGCTTGGAAATTCGTGATACTATGTGGAAAATATCTTAATTTTTTTTAAAGTATGAAAAGCCTTGAGGTGAGTCCTCGGACTTCATCTCTAAACAAAAGTAATTTAGAAGGTTCAGCTTGTGGTTTGCAGGTGTATTATGCCGCAGGCCCTTGACTCCCAAGTGTTTAGATGGGCCTTCCTTCACTCAACACCGCAGTATCCTGCGTAAAATCTGGCACAGCAATCTCTTCCTTTACCGGTTCCTTTTCAGATGAAAAACTCCTTGTCTTAAATTCTCCAGACAACACTGTCTTGAGCCCCTGCCACGAACTTGGGTGAGGCCAGTTCCTTGCTCTTTCCCTGGCTGGATGTCGAGAGAGAGCTGGCCAGGAGGTCTGATTACTTCTGAAGATAACCTTAAACCTGCAGAGATCTGATGGATTCCTCAGAAGATGAAGCAACTCCTGGGACTGTTAGGAATGGTTTTTCTTAGGAAATTCTGTCAAAACAAAGAAAATCTTAAGGGCAAACCGTTTTCTTAGGTTTATCCCCCAACATTATGAACTATATTCACTTAAGCAGTAAAATAAAAATAAAAACAAAACCAAAAGCCCCCACCAGGGCGGATCACACATCCCTCCCTCTGCCCCAAGACTTCCTGGTAAATGTCCACCCAGACAAAGACCGTTTTCCTCCTGCTTTTGCTGCTGCGGCAGGAAACAAGTTGTCGTCTGTCTGCCTTGGTGAAAAATAACTAAGGCAGGCGCCGAGACACTCGCCACAACGGTCCTGTGGAAATCAAACTCTGAGAAAATTTTTAAATGTTTTCAACACATCAGCATGAAGCATCGACCTAGTTGGAATCACTTAGATCTGAAGCAAATGCACTGATTGTTTTCACAGCAGGCTTTTCTTCTCTGAGCAGAGGCAGGCGCCTGCGAAGGTTGCAGGGAAAGGTTTTCAGCCCCCTGCCTTGGTCGGCCATCGCCTGTGACACGATCAATACCAGGGTGAGCAGCACCGGAGGCTGGGGGAGGATTATGAAGATAAGGTGAGCAGGCAGAGCGGCCGAATTACCCTACGAGCTTTGTTCTTTCTCTCATCTTGGATCTCAGTCTCCAACACAGATGGGTACAGGCTGAAGAGGAGAGGAGGGACTGGATGAAGGGTGGCATGGGTGCGGAGAGCCTGGCCCTCGCTTTGGTCAGGGTCACAGTTCCGGCTTAGAAAAGGGCCAGGACTGCGGCAAGGAGGCATCCTGACTGCAGGAACTCCGGAACCAGTTCATCTTGACTTGAAGGAACACAAATGCCAGGCTCCTCCCCAGCAGCAGCCTCTGGAGCACCCCCAAGTGCTAGCACGGTCTGAAGTAGGTTTTCATTGCAATGAACACGATTCCTATTCTGGTTTTGGATCCCCGTAAATAATCGACACAAAGTACCAACCTTCTGGTTAAAACTGTGAGGTTCATACAGAGAAAATAAAACGTGCTTCAAATTCCCATTATCTATTGCTGAGGGCCTTCCCAGTCACACACTGACACCAGTTTATTTACTCAGAGGCTCAGGGATGCTTGAGTTATTGGGGTCAGTTTATCCATTGGGCTGGAACCTAAAAGAAGCTGCCTCTGGAGTTGGGGGGCTCATTCCTTTTGACCAGTACAACTTCTAGGAACTTCTCATTCCCATTAATCTGAACTGCTCTGAGCTGACTAGACAGTCTCATAACTGTATGAACATATCAGGTCTAAATTAAAATTGCTGCACAACCCAGTAGGCCAGCCTTCGAGATTTCTCTGAATTTCTCTAGGGATTATGCAGTATATAAGGACAACATATTTAAAAACTATACAAGAAATTTGAGGCTAACTTTTAGCTGTTTATATAAATCATTGAGTGAATACAGACCAAAGTATATAAAATCTATTCTACATCTGGATAGTAAATGAATTGTTGTCTGAAGTATTTTATGCATACCATTTTAACACACACACACACACACACACACACACACACACCATTTTAAAGGGAATGTCTGTTCACCGAAAAGTTTAAGAAATGCATTTCCCCAAATCTAGAAATTACTACTGTCAAAAGTTTGGCTACTTATTTCTGGCCATTTTCTACACATATACATATATTTTTACATAATTAGTAACTTAGTACATAAACAAGGTTTTTTGTCATTATCATTTTACCTAACATTGCACATTAAATCAACAATATGTGCCAAGAGCATTCAGCTTTTTAAAAAAACAATTTTAATGTCATTCAACTTATGGACTGACTTCAAAATTTTATCAGTTCCCTCCTTAAAGACATCAAACACTTAGTTTTGCATATGAAGGCTAAATAAAGTTCTTCCTCCAGCTCTCTGAGTAGTTCCTAGAAGCAGAATGGTTAAATGCTTAAATATATTTTGGTGACTTTATTTCAAAATAACTTTTTTATTACTGATATTTTAGATAAACAAGAAAAATTATCCAAAAAAATCCTACAAGTCACACTTGTCCTTGACAATTTTTGTAGACACATAGACATTCAGACATATTTCTCATATTTCTATTATTTATACAGTGGAAACGTTATATCATGGGATATAACTTACTTTTTCCAGTTACCTAAATACCCAGGATATTTTCCATGTTATTAAGTCTTCCAAATGCAGAAATAGAGATAATAAACTTGTGATCGCTTTCCATAAATGTCTTCCCATAGATTACAGATGAACCTAAGCATAATTAACATCAGTTCATCAGCTTCTGTAACACCTCGTTCTCATTGCCTGACATTAACATCTCGTCTAATGAGAATGTAGTAAGTTTAGGAGAACATTTTAGCAGAAGAAGGAGAAGGAAAAGGCAGAGAAGGAGGAGACAAACATGGGAAAATATTCAAAAATTTTGCCTGGAAAGGAAGATAACCTGTAGTACTTTAGAAAAAGGTCATCACAGTAAATGACTAAAGCAACAGGTCAGGCATTTTTCTTCCTAAAAATTGTAAATTATTGACCCCAAGAAAAAAATCAATACTATATTAAGAAATGAGTTCAAAACTCTAGATTTTATTTAGAGAACAGAGTAATAGCACTTAGATTTTTGTAGAATTGATTATCTACGAAAGAAAAGGCATGCCTAAGCTCCAAAATATTGCTTGTTCTTCTACTACTCACTAACTGCAACTACTTTATTCGACAGTAAGTTATTCAAAGGCAAATAAGCATACAATTAAACACCTTACTATCATTCTATCTATTATTTCTAGGCATTTTGGAGTAAAATCTCAAGGAGTAATAATTGATAGAACCTTGTTATTCATACCATAAATCACTATTGTTATCATCAGCACCGTCACCATCATCATCTCCATCACTACCATCACTATCATCACCACTGTCACCACTATCACCATCATCATCCCCATCACCATCATTACTATCATCACCATCCTTACCATCATCATCACCATCACCACCATCACCAACATTACCTCCATCGCCACCATTACCACTATTACCACCACTATCACTACCATCACCGGCATCATCACCATTACCACATCACCATTATCACACCATGATCATCACTATCACCAGCATCCTCACCACCATCCCAATCACCACCATTATCATCACACTCACCACCATCATCAACATCACCACCTTGATCACCAGAATCACCACCATCATTATCAACACCATTGCCATCTTTACCACCATTGCCATCACCACTATAATCATTACCCTCACTACCATCACCACCATGATCACCACCCTAACCACCATGGTCACTATGACCACCACCCTTATCATCTCACCATCTCTACCACATCACCATCACTATTATCATAATCTCTCCTACTCCTTTATCAACCCAATTCTTCCTAAGCTGTCATTCAACCATCAGGGCTTAGCTTAAAACTGACCTTCCCAGGGGCTAAGGAGATGGCTCAATGAGTAACAGCACCTGCTATATAGGCATGAGGACTTGAATTCAGATCCTAGTACCCATGTTTTTTAAAAAATTCAGGAATAGCTGTGCACATACCTGTATCCTCAATGCTGTTGGGGGCAGAGGCAGGCAGATTTCTGGGGTTTGCTTGCATTCAGCTTAGCTCCAGGTTTAGTGAGAGGTCTGTCTCAAAGGAATTAGGTTATAATGATAGAACAGTATACCTGACAACTTTCTCTGGCTTCATACATGGGCAGGCACATCTGTACACACATGTACATACACCACACATAGATACACCACAGACATACAAATACACACATGCACATCCACACATACAATACATACATATATTGATTAAAAATTACCTTCCCACACCTCCATGTGTAAGTAGGTTCATCGTCTATATTAATCTGTTTTCTGTTACTATAACAAAAATTCATGGTTTTGTACGTAGACCAAGATGAAGTGGCTTCGTCAATTTGGCCCCTGGTAAAGACCTCATGATAGATGATATCACAATAAGAGGAGTGCATATTAAAAAGATAGAAATGATCACATGACAAAACCAGAAGCAGGAAAGTGGGGAGGAGACAATCTTGTTATTGTATAATAACCAACTCAAAAGGGAACCAGCAATGAGCTCATAGGAATTGCATTAATGCTCTCTGAGGGAGGTGGTTCATTGCCTGAAACATTTTCCACTAGGTCCACGTCTTAAAGGTTCAACGACCTCTCAACATCAGCACAGTGAGGACCAAGCTGAATCAAGTTTCCAACTCTTGAATCCTTGGGCGACAGACTCAAACCCCATCCAAATAATATACTATCTTTATTCATACTTCACCAACTTAGTAATAGTTTCTTGACATTTATCACAATTTGATTTTTTTTGTTTTTAACTTGACTACACTCTTTTTATTTAAGGCAAGTTTTCTTGCCTACACTGTAAGTGTAGGGATAAAATAGATGAGCGATGAAAACTCTTAAGCATCCTGGTATATTACATAGGTGATTAGGTAATAGCAGGTCATCAATAAGTCAATAAAACTCACAAAATTAATTAATTTATCATATGTTATCTATTCTAACTCAAAACAAATGAAACAAAACCCTATAAATTGCCTGTGACAAAGAATTGTCTTTTTGAATATTTTGCAATATTTTGCCAATATTTTGCCAATATTTGCTAGTGCTGAAAAGTCATAAGATATTAAAATACTGCCTACACTCCCAGACACTATGAGCAGGTATTTCATAGAGGTAAAGAGAATGGACTGGTGGGTGATGTGAGTCAGAAGTAAGAAAGGACTTGTTCAGTCAAAAACATCTTCTACTTGCCCAACATGAAATTAATCTACTATTAAATTAGCCTTCAAGGCTAGTATACCATATTACCATGAAACCCATTTTAAAATATAAATACAAAATATATGAGTGGATTTTCAGATTATTTTGACAAGAAATTGGACAACTCATTTTTGACTTGCCAACGACTGATGTGTTAGAAGACATAAGGGAAAGGGAAGGCCCACTTGTGGATAAAGATCAGTCACTGCATGGGAGACACCAGGAGGATGAGAATAAGAAGAAATACCTCCTTTAACCCCAATATCTTCTAGATATTCTATAATCACAACTTGATCTATTTTTATATTTTAATCCATTTCAGTAAATACATTTGAGTGAAACAATGTATGCCTTATGTAGAGAAGCAGAAACAGATCAGAAATGCTCATTCTTCAGGCTAGGACTGAAGATGGTGAAATTGGTAAGAATGAAATTAAAATCTGATTATGATTCAAGAGAGAGAGAGAAGAAAGAGGAGGAGAGGAGGAGGAGGAGAGAGAGAGAAAAGAGAAGAAAAGAGCATTTAGCAGAGGCATATGGTGAGAGGTAGAAGAGTGTGGTACCAGTTGCTGATGAGTAATCAACATGGGCAATATATTATTTGGCTTCACTGGACCGTTCAGGTGATCACTAGATAAAGAAAAAATTTTGTACATAAGCCAGGACTAAACAGTAAAGGGCTCTCAATCTAGAAAGGCATGAGTGCTTAAAGGATTTCCCCTAGAGACTGTATCTGTAAGCATGAGGTAGCACAGAAATACCTGCTGGCCCAAGGCCAACTTCTTAACCAGTGTGCTCCAGCATCCCTTCAATGTGCTGGCTGGAGCTGGGGGAAGGAAACACTTGGCTCCACTTGCTTCTTCTGATTCTTTACTCAGGCACTATCCACTTTCCCTGCTTTTTATGAAAGAGCTGAATTATAATAACTTTTGAGAACTCATTTTTAAGAATGTGTAAATAAGGGGCTGGAGAGATGTCTAAGTGGTTAAGAGTGTATTCTGCTCTTACAGAGGATTCGAGTTCCTGGGTGACTCACAACCACCTATAACTTCAGCTCCAGGAAATCTGAAGCCTCTTGCCTCTATGGGCACCTGCACTCACATGTGCATACTCCCACACATACACATTTATATTTATTTTTAAATTAAATATATATTAAATGTATTAAAATGTATTTATTTTAAAAATAAAAGAAGTCTTTAAAAATAATCTATAGCTAGGTATGGTAGGGCATGTCTTTAATCCCATCGCTGGATAGGAAGAGATCAAGACCAGCCTGGTCTACAGAGTGAGACTCAGGCCAGCTGGGCTATAGGGAGACCCTGTCTAAAAAAAAAAAAAATCTGTAATTAATAATAGTGAAGGAAAAGTACCAATTTTAGAGAAATGAAGTAGTGATTTGTCATCTTTGATGCACTGGTTGGACAGGATGAGAAAATGTGTTCAATGCCATTGTCCCTGCATCTCATATAAGCAGGCTGACTTTAGAACTGAAATCCCTTTTCAAAATGTGCCTAGGGTAGAAAGTACTTCTAATGAAGCAGTAGTCAATATAAAATGGTGGTATAGAAATATTAATAATGGCATAGCATCACTAAGGAAAAAAATGGTCAAGCCCAGAACCATCACCTAATCAGCGTTCAAGTTTGTAATTGGATAGATTGACCAAACCCTGGGGAAGTTATACATGTAAAGGTGGTTAAGTGTTACCTCTGAATGGATGAGAACGGCTGGCAAGGGCTTATTTTAGGTGTGGGAAAGCTATGATTCCCACAACAACTGTAACTTAAATGGTCATACATATAATATATTATAACATGAAAGTTGACACCATATACAAAAATACTAAATACTACACATGCCTGAGGGTTTCGAGTTATTACTGCTGTGGGAGTTGTTAAGTTCTGAATGGCGATAAAAATGGAGTCAGAACCACCCAAACAACCTTGGATCATGCCTTTATGGAAACCCTATGCACTCATGTACTTCACAAATCTTTATCGAGTGCCTACTATGTGTAAAACATTGTAGTAGAAACTGTGCAAAAATATGGCACCTGTCTTAAGTAGCTTATAAAGAACCATGTCCATTGGGACTTCAGCATTGATTCTATAAAGGATGGGAGAATTCCACATGTGGTCAAACAGTCTGTACCAAACATCATATGGAGATGCTTATTAAATGAAAATGTTACGTGAGTATACATCCAACTCCAGCATGTCTGCTTAAGGCTGTCTACTGTCCACTCTGTTGTTCTCCATGGTTAATGAAGCTAAATGTATTAACCTGTCCTTTCTTCTCTTGCTCCCAACCCAACCTTTTGACAACTAACACTATAAATACAAAAAATATTTATTACTCCAATTTTCCTAAAATTCCCACTGTAATTAAAAGTACTATTTAAAATATAGCTATATTGATTTTTATGTGTTCAGATTTCCAAAAGGCATGTGTGCATCCCCATGACCTTTCAATAAATATATACTACCTACCTCCCTACCTGTCTATGTATGTCTAAATGCTGGTATGCTTGTTAAAAACAGTGAGATATTGTGTATACTGTAAAGCCACTCATACTACAAGCTGGATGTTAAATTTGGTCATTATAAGTTGATAAAATCCACTTGACCAAACCTTAATCACTTGAGACAGTTCAGGCTAGACTGTACCTGATAAGGGAGAAAATTCTCTCTACTGCCCCCAACCTCAGGAAATTTCAAGGTCTAGGAGATGTCACAGGTAATTTATTAACCAGAATGAGGAGTAGAGCAGCACAGAACTGTTTGCAAGTTTTATATGACTGTTTGGAGGTAGTTGGGAGTTTGAAGCAGGGAAGAATGCAGAAAGACTTAATTGTAAAAAAAAAAAAATCACTTTACAAATGATACTATCCTTTTCACCAAGGTTTTGAGCAGACAGAGCCTTGTGCCTAGGGACCAGTCAGAAATAGTCTGAGAGCTACGATATGTGCCCAGAGAATGGATACTCACCTTGATTTGGCCACTGACCTTGACCAAATCAGTTAATAATTTTGAATTTAAAACAAATGCCTTGGGTTCACTGTATGTGATAATCTCTTTCCTATAAGCATTGTCTGACTCTATGAAACTCATACTTCTTCAGAAAAGGATGACCTTATCCTGCCTGCTTACATATCTCCATCTTTCTGTTGGTTTCCAAACAGCTGGAACTTAGTTATTCCCAAGATCTCAAATTTTGCTTAAAACTAATCAATAAGTTTTTGTTGAATGAATAATGTTTTTTCACTCTTTGCAAAATGTTTGCTTTCAGTGTCTCGTAGGTCCAAAGCCATGTACTTAACAGGCCTTGGCTTTAACACAAGGGTCAGCTAGAACCAAAGAGATGCAAGATAGGCCCTAAAGGTCATTGTCAAGGACAGATTGCTTGGAAGTACATAATAGCTTTAACTCAAAGCAGAAAATACAAACCAAAATGAGGCTGGGGTGCTCTGAGATGAAGGCAGGACAGAATTTTAAAGGAGCTGTTGCTCCATAGGGAGGGGCAGGATTGAAGGAAGCAGAAACTATGTCAGAAGATCAATGGCATGGTGAAAACAATTCTACATGTTTTCAAAATGTGTTATCTAGTTCAAGGAGCCTAGAGTTTAGAGACTGAGTGGGAGAAGTTAAGAACATAAATTAACCTGTGGGATAGGGCTAGGTCCTCTCCTGAGGTCATCCCTATCTGTGAACCAGGAAATGTGACCTAAGGAACTTCTCCAGTATCTGGTTCAACAGGCAGCAAAGTCAACAGGGAGCAGTGGGTTTCTTCCAAACTCCAATCAGAGTCCTTCTGCCCTTTTCTGCTCAGTATTTGGGTCTTTTATGTAAATATTATTTAGAAATAGAAACATATGAAGGCCACTGATGTTAAGAAACACAGGATCTAGAAGACAGGAAGAGGTTATTTCATCAGTCCAGAAAAGAACAAAATTCAGTAAGAATGATTAGTGTGTCAGAGTAGGCACATCCCATGAACTCTGTCCGTATCAAGAGGGCCGGCTTGCTAAGCTTGAATGAATGGAAGACTGAAACACACTTTACAGAAATATGGATATCAGAAGGCTCTTGTAGAGGACCCGAGTTTGGCTCCCAGCATCATATTGGGTGCCTCATAACTGCTTGTAACTCCAGCGCCAGGGGTTTCCAATGTCTCCCCCACAGGCATCTGCACTCATGTATACATACTCATACACAGAAACACATGCATATATATAATTAAAAATAAAACAAACATTTAAAGAATTTTTAAAATACATGCACATCAGAGATGTAAACAGAGACAAACTTTCTGAGTTTGAATCCCAACCCTGACATTTATTTGTGTAGGTAGAGATATACTGCAATGTTCTTTGATGCTGTCTAACACAAAGGAAGTATAAAATAAGTCATATCATTGTTCTTCACATAGAATGTGTTTGTAGGAAAGATGGCTTTGGCACTCAACAAGATGTTGTGAAGGGAACACCAAGCATATAGGTAAATGTAAAATTTTAAAGAAATAAAGTGGTTAAGGATGTGAATAGATTAGAGAATAAATACATGAATGATAGCTGATGATATTGAAGTTGATGAGGTTATCAAGGAGAGAAGAGAACGTGGGGTTAAATGGTGTGAATGTCTCATTTTTGGAAAAGAGAATGAAAAAACATCCAGTTTAATGGGTGGAAGACAGTTAAAAAAAATCTCACAGCAGAAAGCTGGGGTTGAAAAAACTAGCCTAATGGCACATGTCAGTACTCCCAACATGCTGGAGGCTAAGGCAAGAGGATTGCTGCTTTGTGATCATCTTGAGTGATATAGTGAAACTCTATCTCAAAACACCCCCTAAAACAGAAAGACAAATAAAGCATAGGGAGCTTCAGGAAGCAAGATCGGTCAGTCAGTAGGAGGTAGGATATGTTCTGTTGAATAGTGGGAGGTCAATAGTTAGCAATAATGCATATTTCAAAATAGCTAAATGGGAGGACTTTGAGTCATTCCACAAAAATAAAGACAAATATTAGTAGTTATAAGCAAGTTAATTTCCTTGACTGGATCAGATATGCACATATAGCAAAAAATTCACACAGTATCCATAAATATCTATGGTTATTATTTCAATTAAAATATATAAAATCTCCTTCAAAAGAAGCATGCTTTGGGGCTGGAGAGATGGCTCACCACCTGTTAGAAGCACTAACTGCACTTGCAGAGGACCCTGGTTTGGTTTCCAGCATCCACACGGCAGCTAACAACCATCCCTAACTCCAATTGCAGGGGATCCAACACCCTCTTCTGACCTCCATGAACACTGCGTTACACAGGTGTATGCAGGCAATACATTCATACACATAAAATAAAAATAATAAAATATTTATTTTAAAAAGCATGCTCAGCAATATCCCATAAAAAGCCAAAGTGGATACAACTTCTTTCCCTTCTCCAAGTAAAGTGTGCATGGGTGGGAAAGCGGAAGGAGTGAAAATAACAGTAAAATTTCCTCATGCGCATGTAGGATTTTTTCAGTGTCACCACTGTGTCCACTTTTTATGTGAATTTTCTTATTGAGTTCTCACAGCACTCTCTAAGGTGGCCACTCTTTAAAATTAATTTGTTCTCTGACAATCTCATACATGTATTTAACACGTTCTGGTCACACTCATCCCTCCACTTTCTGTTATCCTCCTTCTACCCCTTTAACAATCACCCCAAACCCCGTCTCACTTTCACATCTTTTGTTTTGTCTTTGCTTTTGCTTTGTGGCCCACTGGGTTTAAACACGGCCACACATATGAGCAGGATACGAACCTATCCACTAGAGCATCGGCAACTCACCATCATTAAAGAAAATCATTTCCTCTCTTCTAGCAGCCCTTGACTTCTATTAGCTTTCCTGGGCAGGTTCCCATGATCCCCTCCCCCCATCTACAAATGAATGATTCCTGATTCAGCCTTGTGAAGGCCCTGTGCAGGCAATCATAGCTGCTGTGAGGTTCTGAAAGCCACAGTAAGGTCAAGCCCATAAGACAGATTTTCACAGCCCTCCCATTTGTTCAGCTCTTACATACTCTCCTCCTCCTCTTCCATGATGTTTCCTAAGCCTTGGAGGGGGTGACATGGGTGTCCTGTTTAATGTTAGCACTCAATATTCGTTTTCATTGCTTTGACCAGCCAGAAATCTCTGCATTCACTACAAAGAGAAACTTCTTTGATCAAGGCTGAGGATAGCAATAGTCTATGGATAAGCATAAACATTTAAAAAGCAGTGATCAGGGAGCTGCCTCAGCAGGTAAAGGTGCTAAGCCCAACGACTGATGTTTGGTCCCTGGAAACCACAATGTAGAAAGAGACAGCTGACTCTCCTAAACTGTCTTCTGACCACCACATACATGAGTATACACACACACACACACACACACACACACACAAATGATTTAAAACTATTTAGGAGGCATTTTAACAACATATCCATTTAGCAAAACAAAAGTAATGTTTTCCTCTAATGCTTATAATCTCTCCAGTCATAAGACAGGTGGGCCTCATATCCAATCAGAAATCAGTTGCTTACCCCCATAACAGTTGTGTCATTATTGCACCACTAAGCACCTCTTGCCCAGCAAGTTGGTATTATAGCATGCAAAGTCTAAAGCTAGTGGAAAACCATTGCTGATGTTTCTCCTTTAGCTGCCTGTATACCAACTTCCAGCACTGTAAAGTCTAGCTAGCAGGGTAGAAGTTCCAAACTCAGTTCCAAAAGTATGGTTTCTCTGTGTTTTGCAACAAAGTGTATTGTCAATAGCAATAGGATCTTGTCATCTAGTGCTGGTGAAAAACCAATGGCAATGGCCATAGTCTATATAGTCTAGGGATCTCTGGGACCCTCCTAGCTAATAACTTCTAGGGAAGTGTCCCATATCTGGCACTGAGATTTTCATTAGATAACACATAACATCTGGGATTGACTTTATTCATCCACGCATGGTAAGAGGTGATCATTTTATCACTCCTACTTCATTGTTCAAGAAACTAAACCACAAAGAAGCTTAATCAGTGTGAAAGTTGTGAAAGGTGATGGTCTGGAACTCAAGAGCTTCATTTAGATATTCTACCACTTTCTCTCAACAAAATTCCTTTAACAGTGCAGGAGAAACAAATGCCAGAGTGGCCAGGTGACAAAGACAAGTTTCGGAGGCAAAGTTTCTAGACATCAACTTCTTTTATTATTTGGAATGGAGGGGAATCAAATTCACTTGAGATTTCATCAGTTTTCTAATTAAATCACCACGGTTTGTACAATTCTAGTAAATGATGACACAGAACAGACAGCTGCTCATGAGTTCCTATGGTATCTCTGGGAAATGGCTCAGTACTTTGAGTTTCTTTTTAAACATAAGTAATGAAGTTACAAAGGCATCAAAATGGTACACAATGAGCTATGTAGAAGGAATGTCAGTTGTTAAGCACCCAAACTTTAGATTCTACAGTTAATCTATAATTTAATATATAATACAATATCTGTGATCTCCTTGCTTTCCAGAGATTTCTTCTAGGAATCCCTTTAAAATGTTTGATAAGATCTGAGGAGCTGTCTGTCACTAAGAAACTATTAGAAGTCAAAGACTTGGAAAGTAAGAGGTGCCAGCCTATGGAGCATGTAAATTCAATACATGTAGCAGTGGGGTTGTGTGGAGTTGGTGGGTGACAGAGGAGCATGGTAAGATCAGATGGCAGAGTGTAAGGTTTTAGCCAAGATTGAGGACAGCATGAGCTGGAGCAGGACTTGAAGGCCAAGGGAGTAGAATACAGACATAAAGTGTGGGAGGAAATTCAAGGAGGGAGCAAAAGGGGCAGAAAAATTGAGAAATGGGGACACAAGCAGGTGGGTTCTCTGACCACACACAAGGGTGCTGAGCAGCACCTCAAGGCTGTGTTGCCACAAGCGCTGTTTCACTCCCAGGTGTGGGTGTTACAAAGAGCACTCCTGAACTGTGGCCCTCTAGTCCCGCACTGCTCTCTTCCCTGGGCCCCATAACCAGGCACTCTCCTTATTTCCGTGCCAAAACCCCACTTGTCTCTGCTAATTAGATTCTCCTTGCTCTGCCACACACAGTCATTCCTGTCTTCCCGTGGATGCCACAGAAGCATTTTCCCTTTGGTGCCTCTCCCCACCTACCTCCTCTGGCACCTCCCAGCTCACAGGCAGTACATCACCAAGTCATAGCCTGTATTTTCCAGACTCTCTGCCCTTCCTGTTCGGCTTTTCCCACTAACTGATTGGCAGCTCCATGCCCCACCCCTTGGGATCTGGCGCTTACTTCCTGCTTCCTCATGAAGTATTGTTTCCTGAAGGAAAAAAAAATTTTCTTTTTTAAAAATTTTAAAAATATTTTATCTATTTCATTTTATGTGTATGAGTGTATTGCCTGCATGTATGCAAGTGCACCCATGTCGTGCAATCCCCACGGAGGTCAGAAGAAGACATCGGATCCCTTAAAACTGGAGTTAGGAATGGTTGGTAGCCACCATGTGGTGTTGGGAATTGAACCTGGGTCCTCTGCAAGAGCAATGAGTGCTCTTAACTGCTGAGTCATCTCTCCAGCCCAGGAAAGAATTTTTCTAATATAACTTAATTTAAAAAATTTGACTACCAAAGAAAGGTTGACACTAACAAAATTAAAGTTTTTACCATTAAAAACTTTTCAGAGGCTCACAGGTTGACCTCAACCTTTGTAAAGATAATCTAGAAGTTCTGATCCTCTGGCTTCCACCTCCTAAGTGCTGAGATTACAGGCATGAGCCAGCAGGCCTGGTTTATAAAGTGTTGGGGTGGGACCCAGGCCTTTGGGTGTGCTAGGCAAGCACTCTAACAACCAAGCTATATCTCCAGTCCAGGTTTTACCTTTTTATTGACCCCAGATGCTTTGAATTTGAAATGGACAAAAGCTACATTCAAGTAGATAAGTCACTTGCAGGACAGAAAGGAAAATGAACATGATCCAGAACTGTGAAATGTGTGAGGAATGACTGGTGCAGATGTTGCCTCCAGAGGGAGAGGTGAGGTATCTGGAGAATCCACTGACTACCAGGAAGCCTGATGTTCTGAAATAAGCATCAGAACACCAGGCTCATCCCTCTGCCCCCAAATCTGTGGAGACAGATCAAACACAAAGCACTTAAGAGGCTTCACAAACTGACCTTTTATGAAAAGAAAAGAGAAGATTCTTACCCGGTCCAGAAAAACAAATAGAGTTTGGCCAGATGAGTCAGTGAGCAAAGGCACAGCTACAGGGTCTAATAACCCGAGTTCAAATCCCAGGGCTCATAGGTGGAAGGAAAGAACTGACCAAATTGTCCTGACTGCCATGCGTGTATGTATGTGCATACATGCAGACACACAAATGAGCAAATGTAATCAAAAGAAAGTAAGAACCATTTGTTCCCATGTGTACATAGACCATAGGTATGATGCCTTGACACTCTGAAACAAGTGCTAGTCAGCTTCATGCATGCATTAGACACACGTTTCTTTACATGATTCTTGAATCAAACCTGAACTTGAAGCCACTAAGAATTCTGATTAGACTCTCACACATTGTCATGGCAAGTCTCATAGATGTCTTTTTAAGGTACCATTTCATATTTTCTAACATTACCAGGTTTTAATTTGAAACTTGAAAACTGTAACTGTTATACACAACTCACCAAGCAAAGGAAGCAGGAGACATTTATGGTTTACTGACTGAGTCTAAAGTCCTTTTGTAACCTCTGCCTATATTCTGTTACCCTCATTTTGTTATACAGAATATCAGTAACTTTTCATTAAAATAAGAATAGTTATATGTATAGTCTTTGATGTTGTGTTGAAATTGAACTGGAAAATCAAGAAAAAAATAAAATGCTGTATTCAGAGATTATCATTTCCCAGGTTTTGGAAGGTGAATATCGTTCGGCTACTGGGCTTGTGGTGCATACAACTTGCTAAAGTAAATTGTAGTAAAATCCTGAATTTGCTTTAAAAGTAGCAAAGCATTTGTACAGACTTATCTTCAACTAATCTAATATAAAAACATATTCACAAACCCTATGAAGATAGTAGTATCCTTCTGATAAGCTGTCTTTTAGTCATGCATTTTTGTTCATATCTTATTTATTCCATTTTTAAACAATTTAATGTCTAGTCAAGGTAAACTTCTGAAACACTAATTTTGTGTCTTTTCTCCATCCCCTTTGTGTTTTAAGTCCTGTCAAATAGGCCCTTGTATCTGTCCTTCATGTTTTAAGATTCATTTTGAAGTGCTAAACATATCTGCTGGTTGCCTTGCTGGTGGCTTCTATACAAAACCTATTATGAATAAGTATCCATAACAGAATAACCCACTTCTCTTGTAGATATGAAGATGGAAAGTGACCGTTTTCAAGAATAGCATCATTTATACATACTTTAAATGAACTTATATACAGAACACCCCAAAAATTCCCAGACAAGGTTTGTTGAGAGGAAACAAGTGGAGCAAAGGCAGCTCAAGGCTTCCAAACAACTTGAGAACATTCTACCGAGATGGAAGTTAGAAGAGGGGCAGTTGCAGTGACATACTTATCCCATATCAGTTATTAAGTCACTCTACAACATCTCTGGAGAGATGTAAAAGTTGCTAAGGGAAAGTAGTGGCAAGAAGGGAAGGGAAGATGCTGTGTATGACAAGAGAAACGCCTGTGTAGTGCTTGGTAACTCTTTCAGCTTCTCGCTTATTCTCAGATGGTTGTGGTCCAATTTCACAATAAGGCAGTAAAGAAAGGAGGATGCGAAAGGAACAAAAGAAAGGAACAAAAATATTTCTGCACTAGTCTAAATTGAAAATGTAGCAAGCCAAGGCCTCTTTTATTCAAGAACCCCTTGTTTAACTTCTTGATCTGATAAAACTCCCAATAAGATTCCAACAGTCCCACTTTCCTGCACAACAGGCAGGAAGGACTTGCAAGGATGAAGGATGGTAGAAGGAGCTTCATTCTTCTGGTTTCCAGGTTTCAGGCAAATGTTCTTCCCAGTCCCGAGAGGAGGGATTTGGTATCACCTACGTGTGTGACAGGGTCTGACGTCAGTCGCTTCGTATTCGTTCTCACCCCCATTTCCATATGACGATTTAATCTTTTCCAGCTTTGCCCTCTTTCTGGCGGGAGACAGAAGCCCTGACTCTCCTCATGCTACCTCAACTTTCCTCTGGTAAGTAGCCCCAGGATTAAAAACAGGTACATGGGGCTGGAGAGATGGCTCAGTGGTTAAGGACACTGTTCTTGCAGAAGACCCGGGTTCAAATCGCAGCACCCACATACAACTAACAATTGTTCGTAACTCCAGTCCGAGGAGATGTGACAGTCTCTTGTGACTTCTGCAGGCATTGCACAACACAGTGCACTTACCTACATACAGGCAATACACACACACACACA
>NW_008354369.1:193970-195745 GCF_000622305.1 Nannospalax galili
TAAGTTTAAAAACAGGTACACAAGAGATCATCAAGTCAATTGCATACTGAAAAACACAGTTTTCAATAAGACTTGTAAATTATAAACTAAAAGTAACTTCAGAAATTAAAGAGTCTTAGCTATTGCTCCTTAAAACTCTAATAGGGTTAAATGAATAATGAGGTATTAAAAAATAATGTGTAATAGCAATTTATCCTAAACTTAAATGACAGCTGGTAGGTCAGGGGCATGTTCTTCTGTTCATGTGGCCACAAACATACGTACTGTGGTAAGGAAATAATCAGGCAAATGCTTCGGAGGAAGTGTGACCCTTGTCTTCAATAAATATCTCCTTTATGACTATTTATGGTAAAGATTTGGTTCAACAGGGAAAGGAAGAAAACCACTAAAAATACTAGAGGAAGGAAGATGTGTGCTGATGAAGAAAGCTTCAAAGATCTATACCCACAAAACCAGCTGATACTACTCTGCTGTCTTGGGCTCTTTCTTACACACACCAAGCTGAGCCCAATCTTTTTACTTCAGTGGATGTTTGCTGGAGATGGCATCACCCCGGAGCTCACGGCTTACCAATGACTGTTTCTCCTCCTTTGAATTCAGAGAAGTCACTGAGAGGAGAGGTGAGGGTGTGAAGAAGTAGCAGGGAAGGCACAAAACATACTATACTGATTTACAGGTCGAAGGCACAAGAAGAAAGGAAGAAGGAAGAAAAAAGGAAGAAGAAAGAAAAGAAGGGACAGGTAAGATGGCTCAGTGGTTAAGAGCATTGGCTGCTCTTGTAGAGAACCAGGGTTCAATTTCCAGAACTTACATGATGGCTGCTGACAAGCATCTGTTACTCCAGTTCCAGGGGGTCTGACTCCCTCTTCAGGCCTCTGCAGGCACTGCATGACATAGATGCATTTACATATATATGCAGGCAAAACAGTCATACACATAAAAAACAATAATAATAATAAATAAAAATATTTTAAAACGAGAGGACCTGTCCCAGACCTCTCTCCTACCCCCAGGCCTCTCTCCAGAGTAAGTCCATCACGCCTTCCAAACCTTGACTCCCCCAGCCTCATTCACCCTTCCATGTCCCCTGCCCATCTCTCCTAGTTTGGGTCCTGTCCCATTCCTTGTCTTGGGGCCCCAGACACCTGGGGAACCAATACTGCTTCCTGATCCTGTTCATCCAGATCAACGTAGTGCCCTCTCTGGGCCCCAGGAGCACAGCTTCTGGGCCTGGTCCTGCCTTCACCTCCCTCTGCTTCCCTGGGCCTGCACCACCCACCAGCCTCTTTCTGGGACTGACATTTCCTCTTCCTGATCCTTTGCATCCAGACCAACCCAGCTCCTCAGTGCAGTCCCCAGGAGTCCTTGGGGCCTCTTTCTGCCCCATCTGCCTTTGCATCTCTGGGTGGCACAGCCACCAGCTGCCCTAGACTAGCATCTTTTCTGGGCCAGGCTCCCAGGCCAGTCCAACCCCCAAATTCCTGAGGCCAAAATTGGTCCTGGAGGGATCCACCTTGGGAGAAAGCCTGAAAACATCTGACCCTCATCTGAATTGGACCTCTGTGGGAACTCCCAAAGACAAAAGCAATCCAGCCACTCCAACATAAAATCAAAAGAGAGAACTGGGAGCAGAGAGGAACCAGCTTTTGATGCCCAAAAAGTAAACACAAAGACACATAAAGTTCACAAAAAGAATCAGACCTTAACTTGAAGGCCCGAGTATCAAACAAGAGTCAGAAACTACAAAAGAAATTCACATGTCAAAATCACAGAGA
>NW_008354369.1:196390-196680 GCF_000622305.1 Nannospalax galili
AACAGAAAGTCCCCACGGTATATTATAGTAAAAACATTATATGTACAGAACAAAAAGAGGGTACTGAAAGTTGCTGGAGAAAAACAATGGAAAGGAAAACAAGTCACATATAAAGGAAAACCCATCAGAATTATAGCTGACTTTTCAGTACAAACTGTGAAAGCCAGAAGAGCCTGGGCCAAAGTATTCCCAATTCCGTATGACCACAGATGCCAACCCAGATTACTATATCCAGCCAAAATGTCTATTATAGTTGAAGGGGAAAGAAAAATCTTCCATGACATAAATAG
>NW_008354369.1:196755-197075 GCF_000622305.1 Nannospalax galili
GACAGCTGACCTTCCTAAAACAAAGACCTCTAGCTAGGCTGACTAGAGTCACCAGAAGGGCAAGTAGTGGGGAATGGCTGGGGGTGCTGGCAACACAGCAGACAGTAGCAGGGATATCAGAGTATAAGGGCTCTAGTCGTGGGAGGGAGGCTATGGGAGGGTGCTATCTGGGAAGTGGGTGTTAAAAAAATTAATAATAATAATTTTTCAAAGCATAAAAAATGGCTCCTTAATAATTAGTAGATGTGAAAAACATTACCACTGAAATCTACCTGATGACTTTATATCCATGCTCAGATGCCAAGGAGCTCAGAAAGTAA
>NW_008354369.1:197295-203833 GCF_000622305.1 Nannospalax galili
AGATGCATCTTAGCTCTGGAAATTGTTATTGAATATGTCAATACAATTGTAATGAAATGCTTCTTCTAATTATATGGTTATTAAATAAATAATTTTAAAAAACATTTTGAAAGGAAAGAAAAAAAATCTCAAGTGTTATGTTCCCGTATGTCCCTTTGGACCCTCCAAGCAATAAGCATTCTGTTGAAGGTCATTTTATGAAACCATTGTGTTTTGCCTAACCATATAGTCATGGAATCTGGCAATCCTAAATTATTTGTGAAAGTTAAAGGAGGTATTTCAGTGCAAACTCTGTTATGTCCTACATTCATAACACACAAGTACAAACAAAATTGATATTTGATGAAAATTTCAAACCATTAAGGAGAGAAAAAAGTTTCTTAGCCCAATTTTGCCTTCAAGACCCTAGATATTTAATATGCTATGGATAGTTAGAAGCAGCTCACCAGAAGAAAAGATACCCTTCACATAATTAAGATCTGGAATTAAAATAGTAGAAACAACAATATAATATAAATAAGCTTTCAAAAATTTAATTCAAGGTAACTCTTTCTTTGGTAGAGTCTCTGACTTTGCATCACCATGTCTTAATGATAACAAGGATGATAATTAGTGCAGAAAATCAATGTATACTAAGTACCATGCTTTCTGTAGGCAGCATTTATGGCCATGTTTCAATTTCATGATTTTGTGTATGATTAAGGAGTAACGCCTAGACTCCAACATCACCTAGACTCCAACAAATTTAGACCAAATTCTAACTTTGCCACTTACTGTCCAAGAGACGCTGTCACCTCCCTAGCCTCAGTACTCACTAATCCAGAAATTATTATTAGGGGTGGTGCTTTGAGATAGCCAAATAATTACTCCCTTTAAGATTAAAAAAAAAGTTATTTGTATATTTGTATGTCTGTATGAGTATGTGCCCTATATGGGTAAAGAAGGTTTCAAATCCCCTGGAGCTGGGTGACTGTGAGCTACTCAGCATACATGCTGCATATCTAACTCTTTAGGCTTTTTGTGGATGACAGGTGTTAGTAAACACTATTTTATATATTCAACTCAATTTACAAGATTTCCCGTGAAAGATACGAGTGCACTCACACTTGAGGGAATACCAGATTGCATTCCTTCATTCCTTCTCTGATGTTGATTTATGGCTGGGGCAGGACTGATATCTAGTCTTCATTGCCTCAAATTTGCATTACGATCACCTGTAAAGCTGAATTTATTTATTACCTAATGCTAGGGATTGAACACAGAGCCTAGTGTTAACTAAACACACACATCACCACTGAAATACACCCCTAACGTTTGAAAAGCTTTTGACCTAATACCAGTGCACAAGCTCTATCTAAATACTAGTATACACGCTGTACCAGAGAAAGTGAAGCTGGTCTTACACAGTCAGTAGAATTTTAAAGTTGTCCTTGATGGTTTTAAAAGGCAACCAGAGTTAAGAACTAGGAGAGAGGGCAACAATGAAGCATCAAATAATATCTAAGTTCAAATCTCACTTTATCCATACGTTAGCAGTGTGGCTGTACAAAAGAGTGCAACCTCTCTGAGCCGGATTCCACTTCCTAAAAACGGGAAGCTGATTCTAGAACTGTGGCTTCCAGTGAGGTCGCTGATATCAAAGGCCAGCAGCACAATTTGTTGCTAAGGGCCCCTTCTGAGCCCCTGGGGAGGCAGCAAGCTTCTCTGAGACCTGGAGATGAAGCATGGTCAGGGTGCACGACCTAGCATCTGGAGCAAAGGACAGAGGAGGAAAAAGTCTACATCCCTCCAGTGGGCAGTTCTGTAAAATCAATTCCAGAAATCTCTGCAGGAAAAGATGTCACAAAGAGCTCACACAATAAAACCTCTTATTGAAATAGAAGATTTCATCATTCCCCACTTCACTTTCTTCTTCATATACACGAAGTAATGTGATGAAGAAGAATGGTCACAGACATATTCTAAAAGAATGTAGACCACAGCTCCTTTCACATTCTCCTAAATATTCAGAGAATAGACATATTATCTACCTATCAAATATCAAATTAGCAGAATTCAAGGACTAATTTTGATTATTTTTGATCCAGTCTTCTCTTGACTATATTATTTAACTTATGAATCAGAGTTGAAAGATTACTCTGACAAAATGAAATATAGACAATAGAAAATTAACCGACATTAATTGCCAGGAATTTCTTCTGGTCTCTTTGTCACTAATCTAGGCTCACTAACTGCATCATGCATTGGGAACATACATTTATGTCTATTATTTTAATAAAGGGCAATGAGGTCCATGAAGAACATAAGGTATGTGCTATATTTAACTGTGTTAGTGGCTTGGAACAAATCTACACATGTGAATGTAATAACAGATCCAACTGAGTACTGACTCTCTCTTGCACCTACTTCTTTATTTAAAAAGCACAATATTTCTATCTTTATTGATATATTAATTGTTTGAGCATGCTACAGGTAAATGACAATATCCTTCCCAGTGAAATAAGTCTACCTTTCATTATTAACATTGCACTTTACCTCTCTTGGGAAGCACCATTTTATGAGTTCTTTTGGTAAAGCAAACCCCATTTGGAAGATTGTGGAACATCTCTACTTGCTAGACTAATTGTTAAAACTGGCTTATTTTTAAGAATTAGATGCTCATCAAGAAAATATTTAACATCTATAAAATGGAATACTACAGGGAAAAATGCAGAATTAGAGCCAGGCGCGGTGGCACATGCCTGTAGTCCGAGCTCTTTGGAAAGCTGAGGCAAGAAGATCATTTGAGTCCATGAGTTCTAGGCCAGCCTGAGCAGCACAAAACCCTGTCTTTTTAAAAATGTACATCTATTTTAAGTAACGTGACATTTAATATATGTTTACAAAATACAAGTTGAAGAACTCTGTAAAATATTAATCTACTTGGGTTGTGAAGATATTTTCTATGCTTATATATGCATAGAAAATTTCTTGAAAGATAGGTAAGAAATTGTTAATGAATGTTTTCTTCTGGAGAGAAAACAACAGAGGAAAAAATATATATGTAGTGTTCACAGTGCTCTGTGAACCAGATCTGGAATCTGTTAGCTTTGCTCAGATGCTGTACCCTCTACCTGAACTTGTTATTTAAATTTTGTTTAACAGGAATTGCAGAAGGGAGAAGACAACCCCAGATAGTATGTTTCAGCAGTTACACAAAGTATCTATATGATAGGAACATATTGTGAAATAAACCTCCTCTGCTTTTATAAGGAAATAACACAATGATCAATAAACCTTCTCTGTTTTTTTGTAAAGAAATTACACAATAATCATCCCTCTGCAAGATATTGATCAATGATGTACTCAAATCTCCATGTTTAAAAGTTGCAAGTATTTTTTCATTCTTTTGAACAACTCAGTTTAGTATTTCAGTATCTGTCATAATTTTTTCATGCATTAAACTAAAAAGGTTTAAATACCTTTAGATTATTAGACATTAAATTATCAAGTATTTTTGAAATCTTCAGTGTGTTTGTGTATATCCATGTGTGTTCGTGTGTATATATGTGTGCATGCATGCTTGTGTGTTCATGTGTGCACATGTGTGTGCATGAGTGTCTGTATGTGTGTGAACTAATTGGATTGACAGATTGGTTCATTTTCTTTCTTATTCTAAATTATTTAGTACTTGGAAATCTAAATATAAGTGTGTTGACAAAAAGTCTTCAAAAAAGAAATCACAACTTTTGTTCTTGAATGTAGCACTAATTTTCAAGCAAGGAATAAAGTATGGTTATTTTGGATTTAAGTGATAATGTTTCCTTGTTCTCATAAACATTTGAGTATGATTATAGAAATCTTTGTATTAGTGACATTAGCAACACATTAAGAAATTAACCTAAGAATACATAAAGGTTCACTCTGTTAAAGAAAATATTGATAGACTAGAGAGACAGCTCAGTTGTTAAGTGTGCTTCCTGCTCTTGCAAAGGATGCAAATTGGGTTCCCAGCCATTTCCTATCGAATGGCTCACTATCTCCTGCAACTCTAGCTCCAGGGGCCCTAAGACCCTCCTCTGGCCTCCACAGGTACCCCATACACATGGTATATACACACATACACATAAATAAAAAATAAAAAGAATATAAATACAAAAAAATTGAAACAAAATAAACAGCAGAAATCTGCTTTTAAGACTTTTGAACACTCTCTTCATACGAAAAGAGAACATTTCAAACTTAGGGTTTTTATATTACAGCCAAGATTTCCACAAAATCTCCTATTTTTCCCAAATTCTGACCTGGGGCATTTCATCCCCCAGTCATCACTTGTGCCTCTCATTCAGCCACTGTCTTGTCAAATCTGGCTGCAAGATTAAGTTTTCCGATTCAGAATTCAATATTGTAACCCTAAGGATATAAGATCTAAGCCGGAACATTCTGTTTTTTAAAAAAATATAGATAAAATTGTTTCAGCCCAGAGACCACAGTTGGCCCTGACCATAATGATGAATCATCAGGACTGACACTAAGTGAAATGAGTTTGATGTTCTTGGCCTTATTCGTGCACATTACGCAACATTTTACATTTGTCCCAACTCTCAACCTTTCAGAGGAAGGGTTGAAAGAGTCTTGTGTTCTTGTATTATTTAAGGCTTACAAAATTAACTATCTTTGCAGGAGTGGTTGGCTTGCCACCGTCTGCTCTGTGTTTGGCCCCATTCCTGACTGTGCTGGCCTTCAGTTCTGAAGAAATAGAGCTGACTTCCCCTATAGGTCTTCTGTAGCAGTTAGAGCCCCTGGTATCTGTGCTTCGGTGTCCATCCAGTACATGTCTCTCTCTCCGCAATGAAGTGTTTCATTTAAAGAAAACATGGATATGAATTCTGCAATAAAGGCTAAGTTCTCCATAAATGACACTTTGTTCTTTTTAAAGGGAGAAAAGTGATTGCCTGAGTTCTCATGAGTGATAAAAAGTCCCCTCTTAATGGGCACCTAATCAAAGCATGCCTGTTTCTCTAAGTCTCTGAGCAGTGGAAATATATGCTTTCTTCTTAAAATAGTTTGTAATTATTCATGTATAATCAAAGTCAGCCCTAAATTAAGTTTCAAAAATACCCACTGTAATAAGCTAATACTCTGTACAGCTTCAGAGCACTGATTAAATAAACTTTTTTAAAAACCTCCAAAGGTTTTGTTTTGTTTGAGATAAGGTCTCAAGCTGTATCCCCAGCTGACCTGGAGTTTGCTATGTAGACCAAGCTGGCCTCTATCTCACAGAGATCAGTCTGCCTCTGCTTCTGAGTGCTGGGATTAAAGGCGTGCACCACCACACCTGGCTTCCAAAGATTTTTTTTTAAAAGAACATCCTTAATTCTGAAATTCATGTATGACATAAACACTGAAGGTATTTTTTTAGTCTCTTAAAAATTTTATTGTCTTGTCTTCAAACATTGTTTCACTATATATGTGATCTCAATTGCTATAAAAGGTGATGTAAATTTACAAGATGAGAGAAAATACTAATGAAAGAAGTAAATACCTTGGTGAGTTTGCTTAGCTTGCTTGAGGCCTGGCTCTCTTTTCAGTGTCGTTCCTGCCCTGGTAGACCACAAAGACTCACTTTTCATTTATTACTCATCACTTTGACTCTGGATCACAGCAGAAGAGAAAAGAACGGCTGATGAGGTGGTGACAATGGAAGCCAAGAACAGGCCAGCACAGTGCCCCGAACTCAGTCTATCCCTCTCATTAAAGGCCACAACACATTTCTTTGCATCTTTGACCCCGAGAACGGTCAGCTGGTGATTACATGGGTCCTTTTTCCCACTGGAGTAATCTACCCCTGAAAGGAAAGGAGAAACTGAAAATAGGTGAAATTTAGAATATTCTGTTGATTCTCAATTTTTCATTGATCTTATGATTAGAAAGTGCTGCTAAAGGCAGCAAAGCTGCAGTTTCCTCGAATCAAGACCAAGTATCAGTAGCTAATCTGTCTGGTGAAGACTCTTTCCTATCACGAGGAGTTTAAAGCTAGTCATAAAACAAAAAGCTATTTTCCAAAGACCAGCTGGCTTGAAAAATAAAGCATCCTAATACCTAGGAAATTTCCTTTAATATAAATAATCAAAGTTGCTTTCAATTCTCTTGCTGTTAATTACTTGAAATATTTTATATTTACAAAATGTTAGCTCTGAAAAATAATATGATCATGTATTAGATGAAAATTAATACAAGCATAGAATTAAGCAATTTTCACCATAATTAACTCACATTGTAGAATTTTCAATAAGAAAATAATGGGAAGAAAAATAAATCCTTACTGAAATGTGATTCCTGCTTACAGTAGGTCCTTCAAACTGAGACTCAGAAGAAATATGAAAAGAGAAAAACTGATAGAAATCTTGACTATAATTTTAGATCAGCTCAAGACAACATGACTTAACAGAGCAGTTTGTGTGTGCTCGCAAAACAAGGACTGGATCAGTAGCTCATTTTATTGTATATTTTACCTATAAAAAGAAAGAAGGGAGGGAGAGAGGGAGAGAGGGAGGGA
>NW_008354369.1:204108-221014 GCF_000622305.1 Nannospalax galili
GGAGAAGGGGAAAATAAGGAAGAGAAACACGGGGAACCAAAACTTAAACGTGGGTTTGAGTTTACACTTAGAACAGCTGTTATGGCTATTCATCACAAATGCAAAATTTATTTAAAACTTGTATCATTTAGATTTTATAGCATAGATTTTATAGATTTTTTTAGTGTTCAATTATGATCAATAGTTATCTTTTTCACATTATTTCTTTATGTCTGATCTTTAATATTTGCATTTTATTTCCAATTTTATATTATGCCTGATCAAATATTACAAAAAGCAGCAGTTTATACACAATAATGCGAGTGAAAAGTGGAGTTTTTTAATATTTGCAGATATGCTAACATGCTAACTTTGATAAAGATGAAAAGAGAAAGATATTTAAACTGTTTGATAATATTCAGCTTATGCAGGGAAGAACGTCAGGAGAATTGTTTCTTGCTTGACCTCCAGTAAGCATCAGAGTTTTTAACAAGGAACTCAACACAGGCAAACTTCATTTCACATGTTTATTTCATATAGTCTGCTACATTGATAAAATGGTTTCATAATTTAAATACCTTCCTCAATTTTAAAATATTATGAAGGTAACAACAATTAAGAATACCGTACAAGAATCATCTAAGCTAACATCAGACTTTCCTCTAAATCTGAATCCAGTCTGAGGTCTGTAAGAACCTAGTACAAGTTCAATTTTAATGCATCTAGCACCATTTTATATTCAGAAAAAATACTCTTTCATTAATTCCAATTTTCTAATGTATTAATCGCCTATAATACCATAGGAAGTGTATCCTCAATTAAATTCAATCAGTAATAATTTCAAAATCCTGAATGTATAAATTTATTGAAATGATATGTCCACTTCAAAAAATGTCATTCAGATCCATAAACATGACTGTTTTTAAGTACACAGGAGTTATGCTTGGCATGTATAAAGCAGGGTTAAATAGTTCCGGTGTTTAATTTTTCTGTATTCAGCATGAAAATCCATCTAAGCAAACTGTGGACAATGTACAGACTTGTCACTCACTTGATACCAGGATTCACTCTTCCTAGTAACTTCCTTCTCACATTGGCTTAAATATGTTCAAATAAGCAAGTTATTCCTAGCACTGTACTGATTGCTTTCTCAAATAAAGGAAGGAGTAAATAAATATATAAAATTAATTGTCTTGCTACTAATACAATGACTTTGAGTGTTTTAGCATCAGAATATAAAAGTGAGAAAACACGACCTGTGATAGTACCACTAGTCAAATGCACACTTACAGTTAGGACAGCCCTTCTGAGCCATCGATGCAGACTTAGCATACTTACATATCTGCATTCTCTCTAATGCACAATATAAAGCACTTAAATAGTATAAATCAATTTGGAAAAAGATCCATTTTACAGGTAAGGAAAATAGCAAAAGCTTCTCACTGCACTTCTGGTGTCATTAAAATAGAGAATACCTGGTGTCTTCCTCCCTCCAGTACATTCTAGTCTGTTGGGAGTGCACCCACAGCAGCTGTGTCTCTCCCATTCCTGGCAAACTCTTAGATATGCTTAATAAATATTGTGAGCTAATTTGCATCATCCATTGGAGTAATAAAGGAGTAATTTAATATACTCCTTTCTGTAATATTTCCAAAAATCCATCTTCAGACATGTGTGGTCTGCCCAGACCCTCAGGCCTACAAGGTAGGATGGTAGGCTGGCCAGGTTGTCTGGGGACCAATGTGCTAGAAGGAGTATTAGACACAGTGACCTGTCTCCATGAGATGAGGAGAAAAAGAAAAAACAACAACATAAAACAACAGGGGGTCTGCAATGCTGATGAACTAATCTGTCACTCACAAGCTCAGGTCTGCAAAAGAGAAAAGAGGCAGTAACACTTAGTGACCATGAGAGGTAGAAATGCAAGCTTTCATTTTTAAAAGACAATTCAAATCTGTGGGTCAAAGATTCCTTAACTGCTTATCTGAAATTTATTTGAGATTATCTGATGGACAGCAATCCAGCCTTTGGATCAAGGGTTTAAGAAGCTTGCAGA
The DNA here is from genome assembly GCF_000622305.1 of Nannospalax galili. NCBI lineage: Eukaryota > Metazoa > Chordata > Mammalia > Rodentia > Spalacidae > Nannospalax > Nannospalax galili. Next base: position 206,144 of record NW_008354369.1, read on the forward strand.
GAATTGCTATCAAAAATCTGGTTTTATTTCCAAAGATTGTATGAATGAACCAAATTTCTTGGTTTTGATATACTATACAGAGTGCTTGTTCTTCCAAGTAACAGACTACTTAATTGCTTGCTTGAGGGAGGGAAAAATCCTGGGGGAAAAGCATATGTGAGCAATAACCACTATGTGAAGCTGGATCATGGAGAGTAACACAGAAAAGTCTGCTATTCTCTCCAGTGGAAGCACCATGGATATTTGATCCTCGAGGTGAATGGGGGAAAAAAAACCCAAATATGATCATATTTCATGGGAAGCTTTCAGCATTTTGAATGGAAAACATAGGTCCCAACTGGCTATTTGCTGCTCCCACTCAAAGCCATTTAGAAACAAAAATCAGAAAAGGAAAGACGCAAAAAGGAGTATTATATTAATATGCATTGGAAAAAGAAAAACACACAGGCATGTGCATTACCAGGTGGGTCTGCCCACCTGCTGAGTGGGTGTTAGAGGATATTTTCATCAAGTTTCCCTTGCTGATTGAGCAGCTGCAAAGCAATAATTTTTTCACTTCCTTTTCCTTATTGTTACAAGTAATCATGTGAGGAAATTTCTTACCTGTGCTACACCAGCTTAAAAAATCTGTTTTACATGTGCTTGCCACATTTTTCATATTTATAAATATGGATCGAATTTAGACTTCCATGCCATATATAAAAGAGAGTATTTTTATTTTTCTATTTCTTTTTCTTGTTGCATCCTTTTCTATTTGTTTCCCTTCCCTTTTAATATTCAGTGTTTCAGTTTCAGATAAAAATAAACATTGTGGTGTGTACATTTTAGCACTGAACCTTTTACAAATTCAGAATAATTGGTTTCATAATTTTTGTCTCAACAATGCATTTTTAAACCAAAATGTGTGAGAAATAACATCAGAAACTGTGTCTACTTTGATGCAACTATCTATAAATGTTTATAGCAAGCCATTAGCACATATAGTTTCTCGGCACAGGGAGCTGGAGATTACGGACTACACACAAAGTGCAGAACTGAGTAGTTAGACCAACTAAGGACAAATTAGAAATCTACTAGATAATTTTACGAAATATGCACTGATTCTTCTTTAAAAGTACATAACGGAGTCTTTAAAAACTATCTTTAAGTATTTACAATTGATTTCCAATAAAACATTTTAAGTAAGGAAATGAAAACGTCCCCTCTGATGTTTTTGCACCAGAAATATGTGCAAAAGGAAATCCAGAATAATTTTGCATGCTCTCAAGCACCATAGCCATGTCATGAGCAAAAGAGAACACGAAACTGAAGAAAAGTTCTTACCAAAGAGGGTAAGACAGATATCATGAGTTCAGGTTTTATTTGTATATAAAAACCATCTACTTTGACAGGTATTTATTTAATTCACTAGTCCACAATTATTTGGGCTCTATTTGATATACTTTTGCCTCAGCTAACAGAGTCAGGCAGGTATTGGTAGTATATAAAATCAGTTGCACATTTTCTGTTGACAAATATATGGCCAGAGACTTCACTTTATAATATGCCAGTAGAACAAGAAAAAAAAAATCTTAAAAGTTTTTAAAAATATGTTTTTTTCTGTTGAAGCAAGCATCTACTTCTTTTAAAATAGTGTGAGCCTGTGGAAACATGGTATTATATAGCTGACATTTCCCATCTGGAAATACATTATGAGGTGTGCTGGTATTAATAAACCATGTGCTTTCAGAACCCTGAAGTGCTTTGCTATAATTTTGTTGAAAATAGAGTAAGATAGTATATTTCCACCGTGATATTAACATACAGCAAACACATTTATGTCTTCACCTTGGCAACGTGTCTTGATTGGAAAGTGTGAAAAAAAAAACCCAAACTTTTTAGAGTTCGTAAATATTCGTAACCACATTTTGATTTATGAGTTAACAATTCATAAGCAAGCACAGATAACTTGAGAGATTCTGGCATAAAACACATTAGAAACCAAGCCCTAGCAATACATATATATATATATATATTATATATATATTACATATCTGTTCCCTTTCTGTGCACCCCACCCCCATCACAGAAAACCCCTCTCCCAGCAATGCACTATCACTCCATTCACCACTTCAGTCATCAGAAGGCAAATGAAATGCAACCATCCTTCCTCCGCTCATTACACAGCACAAACATTTAGCACAAATATAAACTACCGATTTCACAGAAAGCAGCAGACAGAGAGAGCAGGACTCACTGACCCATTTGGAAGACAAAGACGACAGAACAGCACAGCTCTAAAATTCAGCTTGTGAGGCCTCTGAGAGATATTCTTCTGGCATTTCATCACAGCAGCCCCAGACCAGTTCACCTCCCTGGATACAGAGAGGAGGCACTAAATAGAGCTGTTTATTAAAGCTGTTGTGCTGGATTGCATTAGGAAGCGCGGGCAGGCCACCTGGACCTTTCAGATTGTGGCGGTGTTTAATTTGCAGCCTGCCCCTGTGCTGCAGAGGAGGCGACTTACTACTACCACAGTTACCAGGCTCAGTCACACACCACCCAGGCTAGAAGTAAAGGCACTTGGATTTGTATACCTATATTTCCCATACAGAGAAAGGGAGAGATAAGAATACAGTCCAAATAAAAATATTGAATAGCATAAGAGAAATTGAAACTACTAAGAAACAGAGCACTTTATTTTCTTCTAATACTTTATTTCTTTCAGAGATCATAATCTAAGTAGAAAAAAATATTCTTAAAATGAAAAATTTTAATATTCAGATCAAGTCATAAATTTGATATGCTCTTTGAATTTGTTGTTGGTGTTCTGTTTTGGTTTCTGTTTAAGAGAATCGCATTGAAGTTTCCAGCTGAGGTTTCCTGGCCAGATTTAATGGGCGCTTTTTGCCTTTCGCACTTTCTGCACTGCGCTGGCAGGTTGCTGAAGACACAGATAGAAAGATGGTACAGTAAATATGAATTATGTGAATCATATGGTGAGACCCTTGTGGAAAAAAAGGGGAGCTGAGAAATGGCTGACTCCATACCTGACCAATTACAGCTTGCATGGTCCCCGTGTCCTGCTGCGCTGGGAGATCGCAATCCATCATATGTTGTCTTTGAAAAGGAGAATGGGGGTTTCTGGCATGCATCTGTCAATCAACTTGTGCACTCACAACCATCACCAAAAGCAAGGGGAAAAAAGTCAAGCTGCTCCACCAAATAGGATGAAACCGTCATGTGACCTCCGGCAGACACGCACACACATTCACTACTCCATAGAGCGTAAGAATTTTCTGTAGATATGAAATGACATTGACAAATATCCAATACCAAGTAAATAAAGTGAGACAAACAGCTATTCACCACAGGAGAAACGTTAGCTGTGATTTTCTGCTAAAGGTTTGGGGGGAAAAACGGTGAGGATTTGTTTTTAACGCTCTAGGAATCTATTTTTAAGCAAAAACAAAAAAATTTTAACTATTTCAAGTAAGTGATAATTGAGAGTTTGTTTCTCACAACATATGTTTTTTAAAATTCCATTTTATTGTTGTACTTCCCTTAAACTGTCCCCTATGATTTTATTTTCAAAACTTCTAAATGACTTTTTGACAATACAAAGTGATCTTTACAGTTTTATGTACAGTCACCTTTATAGAAAAACAAAATGTTAAACATCACGTATCACAGATACTCTGGTATTTGTTGATTGGAAATGGATATATACAATCATGTGTGTAAACTGTGATGACTACTCAAATATAAAATATTCAAAATGTGTAAATAGTGGTCACTAAAATTTTCATCTTCTGAAAGGTTAAGGAATTATTTACTTCCAACTCATCTGAACTGATGTAATGTAATGACAAATATTTTAACTTTTTTCCATAAAAAAAAAAAAAACTATTTGAGCCTACATACTCTAGGAAAGACTGCTTGTGCATTATGGGCCATCTATTAAAAGACATGAAGAAAACCAGGAAGCTTTTTAACCCTTTCAGACAGTATGGTGTTGCTCCCTGAAAAGCCCAAATCATAAATAAACAGCACCACTAATTAGGTGGCTTTGTAGAGCTAACGATTGTATTGGTCCAGTTTTTAAACTGAAGTTCATTAGTTACTGTACTCTCCCTAACCTTAAAAAAAAGATTTTTGTGTTATTTAAATGAGAATTGTTTTAAAGGTTCAAAACTGATGTTAAACTCAATAGGTAGAGAAATTAAAATAAACGGTTAGTACATTAGGAATTATTATGTTTGTAATATTACAGCTTAAATATTAATTAATTAAAAGGAAATCCAATAATGAAACATTTTTTCAACATTTTCAAAGAAAGCTAAAAGGGGGAAAGAACCAAGGTCCCATAGACTCCTCATTAAGAGTTGCCCTATAAACTCTCTCTCTCTCTCTCTCTCTCTCTCTCTCTCTCTCTCTCTCTCTCTCTCTCTCTCCACGAACTGAAGACAAGAAAGTCCCACTAACTGCTATTTGAATAAAGGTCGCAGCTTCAGTACACAGCCTCACAGCTTCTGCAGCGCCCCCAGATCAGGTCCTCGCGTGACCGTCTCCTCCTGGCTGGAAGGGGCAGGCAGAGGCAACCAGGACCATCCCTGACTGCACTGTGGTGGTGGAAACTCAACTCTGGAGGACAGAGCCAAATTCTCCCTGAAACCGGGAGCTGGCGGGGCGCGGGATCCCACATTGCATCCCTCCCTGGGGACCTGCGCTGCAGACTTTAGGCAGACAAGCAATGTGATGGCCTGCAGAGCTATGGGGGAGGGTTGCTGGATTCTGGCCTCCGCAGAGCTGAGTAACTGGCCGGTCGCTGGGATTCCTGGGGTCCCAAGGCCAAGCTTGGAGCTTCCCGGGCGCAGACCCGGGGGGGGGGGCATCTGCTGGTGGTTTCAGTCCCCTGCTGCTCTGAGCCCAGCCCTGCGCCCAGCGCCAAGCGGATGCCCGCTGGGCTCCCCTCCCGGGCAGGCTGTTCCCTCCAGCTGCCATTTCTCTGCACGTTCAGCATCCTCCAGGGATCTTAGCTTCCTAAGTGTCTCCCCACAGTGTCAAGAGTGGGGAATGGTGGCCAGGATACAGCAAGAGGTGAAGACCTTTCCCAAATTACCATGGTTTAGACTGCCCCAGTACACCACTGCTTGCTGATACACGACTATCTGTCCAATATCAGTGGTAATTATTGCTGGTCAGGCAAGAACCCTCGGCCAGGCACAGAAAGAAGTCCTTTCTTTAACTTACTAACTCATAATCCAGTGAGGCCAGGTGGTCATTCCCATTTCACAGATGAGGTTCAAAAGGAAAATAGATTAATGCAATTTATACTTATTTTGAATCCAAAGATGGAACTTCTGCTATGAAACCAGAGCCAGTTAACATTCAAAATAACATCTTCCTGATGTGAAACCCTGACTTATTCAACAAATATAGGTGCCAAATACCATACTGAGTGCTGGAGACACAACAAAACAGATTGCTTTCGAAACATAATAAAAATGAGCTGAGAGTTTAAAGATTCCTGTGAGGGGATTGTCCAGTTCTGACTGATAAAAGTTTTTACTTCGAAAGGCTCCATCCATTACCTGAGACTGGGTGTGGCCCTGAGTGTGTGGCAGTTCTTTTGAGTCACTAGTTTCTCATTTTATGCCAGAGATAATAATCCTTCAAGGATTTGGGGAGCTGCTTCTGAAGGCTTATTGAGTTATATTCTGCTATTACCCAACAAATGTTAGTTATTTCCCATATGGGAGGACTGTAGAGAGGCAAGAAAGATGAATTCTGCGGGCAGCTGAGGAAAACTCCATGTAGGCGGTAGGAAGGCTTGGGCTGTGATACAAACAGAAGGCACCTTCTCACATTAACAGCATGAACAGATTTGTGTGCTCCTCTTTGGGTGGGTGGCAGGCCCGTTTAAGATGTGAGCAGTGAAAAACAAATGGCAGAAAACAGGAATGAGAGGACTTATCTTCACTCTCACCATATCATCTAAGAAAGGAAATTTTGCCAGGTGTGATGGCCCATGCCTTTAATCCCAGCACTCCAGAGGCACAAGCCAGAGAATTTCTGTGGATTCCAGCCCAGCTGTGACTATGGGGAGACACTGTCATAAAAAGACCAAAAAAAAAAAAAAAAAAAAAAAAAAAAACCCTTACCATAACCATCACCTCCTATTGCTTTCTTCTACTTTCTGATTTTCTTCTTGTCCAAGTTCCACAAAACTGTGCATTTTTGGACCCTCTAAGGCCACCCCCTTGATCATGGCACAAGATGTGATCTTTCCAACACAGACCATCCCATAGGCAAGATAGCATGAATTCAGAGGCCTCACCATTACCCTCAACTCCAGCCTTTCTGAGCTTGGCTATTACCTGAATTTCTTACAACGAAACCACAAAGGATACAGATAAAGGTAGCATAAGAACCAAGGTAGAATGGAGGGTTAGATTGTGGTTTTCTCTGCATTCATTGGATGCTGTGTAGTATTCAGGGATAGGAGAAGGTTGCTTAGCTAGATACCTCTTCCGTGCAAGCACCAAGAGCAGAAAATAGTAGACATGTTTCGACAAAATTCACAAGAATATCCTCCTGCTGGACTTAGCACATTTCTGCTTATGCTCAGAGTGTATAAGTTGACTTCTGTGCTTTGTGACCTGCCTTTCTGTCTGTTGAGGTCTGTTCTTTGTCTCTGTCATTTGCTCCTTTCTTTGTTTGCAATTGTATTTGTTCATTTATCTTTCATTCCTCATACTATCATATGGAATTTCTACACTTATTTTTTTCTTACCCATGAAAGATTAACCTTATCATTTCTCTGAATTTTTCCCCAGATCTCCATCTTCTAGCCAATGTTCCCCCAACATTTTTCCTGAACTATGCAGTATGGCACAGTACCTTCTTCAGTGTGGCTCATAACGCAGCGGTCTGACACCATAATTTTCAGGGCTCACGAAGACATGATGTGGAATAGGAAGAGTAAATGCACATCACCAAGACACCCTTTGCACAGTCTTCAGTTTGCTTTGCTTTGCTCTGCTTCCTTTGCAAGGTCGGATCTCTGTAGAGTTCATTCTGAACCATTAGCCTTTGGAATGGTCCATTGCCTTTTCTCTTCACCACCTCTCCCCAACATTACATTTTTTCTAGACTTCCCCATTTTGTAGAGCATGTCTCTGGAATGGTCTTTTCAATCACGGTCAGTTTCTTTAAGCAACATTAGATGACTTTGACTTCCACTAGACACTGACAAGTGTAAATAATCTATACCCTACGATCTTTTGTTGTTGTTATTTTCATAGTACCATAAACAGAATGACAAAAGTAGAAAGAGAAGAGGGAAAGGCTGGCACGCCAAGATCCAGTGAATGCAGGACTGAGACAGGCTTGATCATTCTTGGCTCAGGCACCTTTATCCCAAGGACCTATGATTTACAGTTTTCTTCTACAATATAATTTGAGAGCACTGGTTTTTCTCCTGAGAAATAGAGACAAGATATTGCTTTTAAAATGAATAGCTGAGAAGTTCAAGAGCCTGTTGACTCTGGGCAAGAAAGCTCTGTGAATATACTAACAAGTTACTAAACCTCTGACTTGGTTATCTCTTCTAACAGGTGACTTAATTCTAGACAAAAATCAGTCAATCAATAAATAAATTCTAAAATACCAGCACAGGAAGCTAGTATCTATTTCCTCCTTCATGGTGTGCCTTGTGTTACAGTTGTGCTTTCTAGAATATATTTCCTCTTCCAGAATGTACTCAGAAAGAGGCACTGAAGTAAATATTACTGAGCCTTACTGTACTTTAGGTAGTTTTGGTGTCTGAGCCTAAATGTTAACACAATTTCTCATGAAAGTGCTCCATGGTGGGACCAATTCATGGCTTGTTTCCATCACTACAGTACACTACGAGGACTTTCTTCCCCTTTATTTCACGGGTAATGTTCCACATTCCTGAAAAAGTTCACACACTACCCTTTTATTCTTGATATTGGTAGGTTTGCAGCACAGAAAACTAGTTCTGCTGTTTGAAAGGCAATCTTAAATGGGGGTTTGAATGGATCCAGGTTCATTAAGAGAGCTTCACCATTCCATGTTTTACTTTAGAAAATCTATTGCATCATAGTCAACAAGAGCATTAATAATAGAAATCAAGGAGTGGTCCTCACTGAGGATTAAGGACTCACAAGGATTCCAGAGTATGTGAAGGTAACATGTTTGTCCAAAATAATACTAAAATGAGATTTTTTTTCTCTTTTACCCTCGGTTTCTGAAGAGTATAAATAGGACCCTGAGGCTTTTAATATGTGATTTGCTAGCAGGCTTCATGAATAAAGACACCTTTATGAGTCTCTGAGTATCTTCCAGTGACCCATTCATGAGTGAGATTTGCAAAAGAATGTAAAACTGCCATTCTCCTCACCAATTGCTTTGGGGGGGTATGGTTATTTTTCACAAAAACCATTATTTATGTGACATAATTATTTAAACAAATTACTAAGCAAACTTTTAACAACTTCTATTTTAATTTCTAGCATGTAACTATTCCTCAGTCTAACTCACACACACAAAAAGCTTTGAGGAGTCCTAACTGATCTTCCAATGGTGTGCAAAAGTCCAGAGACCAAGTGAGAAAACCGCAGCCATGGCAGGGAGTTCACATTTGCCTCACGGAACCCCAAACATTCCCGTAAACTAGCACTACCATAGTCAGGCTGCCCTGGGAGTTACGTGTTTTTATATTGTTTTTACAGATGAGAACACTGATGAGTGCATTACATTGACTGTTCTAAATGCAATAATTCTTTTTTAATTTTTTTTTACATTTTATTGAATTTTTTAGATTTTCATACAATGTAATTTGGTGGTATTTAGCTCTCCTATCCCCACTGCCCCTAATTGTCCCCCACCAAATTTAATGTTCTCTATCATATATTTATATATATATGTATATATATGGCGTATAGAGACTAATTTGTGTCCCCCAAATGTCCTTCAGTGTGGGTCCATCCATTGGAGCCTGGTTAACCTTACCAAGAGTCCCATCCTTGGAAGAAACTGACTCTACCATCCCAGCAACCATCTGACTCTACCATCCCAGCAACCATCTGGGGTTGGGAGCTTCTTACTTACTTCCTAATGCCTATGCTGGAATTTTTCTGGTTTGAGTTTGCATAGGATTTGTACATGCTGTGAGTAACTGATCAGCTGTCTGGAAAACTCTGTTTCCTTGTGGTCATCTACCACCATGCACTCTTTCCACCCCCTCTTCTGCAATGATCCCTAAGCCTTGGGAGTAGAAGTTTGATATAAGTGTCCTATTCAGGGATAAGTGTTCTGCAACCTCTTGTTCTCTGCATGTTGGCCAAGGGATCATTTAATGCAATAGTTCTTAAAGATAAATGCACCTAAAACAATTTTATATATGTATAAACTAAGGTATGCAATGATCCCTAGGCAGGAATGATACAGAAAAACAAAAGGTAAAGTTTTCTATTTAAAGAATACGCACCCATGATCAGCAAAAAACCTACGTCTTAATAATTCAAGAGTGACTCTAGTGAATGTGAAATCCCTCAAGTACAGTCAGAAATACACAGGCCAGCTTTGTGCAATAGTTTCTACTGGTAATCCTTTGGGATACTGAGCCTGGATGAAGATGTTGGAACTTTAATACCTCCCTTTGTTATAGCTTGCAACTGCCAAATCCCTGTCAGTTGGAAAATACACATACACAGAACATTAAGGATCAACATCTATTATTTGTAAATATCTATTATTTGATTATAAAACTGTCCTTAAAGCACTAAATAAACAAATTAAAAAAATGGAACCAATAAAACTAAGTGTATGTAATTATATTCATTGTCTTGCCCTGTTGTTCAGAATGATCCTCTTTGGGAGGGGATATTATTTCATTAAGAAAATATTTGATATGCTGCCAAGTCAAGAAGATCTGAAGGCAAAATGGAAAAAAAAAACAATAAAGTTAATGAATAAAATAAAAGTAAAGTAAAAACAGTGGAAATAAAAAAAAATAAAACAAAATGAGTATTAATCAGAGAGAACCAAGAAAAGAAGGAGTAAATTAGAAGAGGAGGATGAAGCCTGGGAACTGAAGTCTGAGGTGTTCCTCACTATATCCCCTGAGGATCGTGAGATTCTCACCAATAGAAATAATTAACAATGTTAATTGCGTGTTAACTGCGTATGTGTTATTATTTGTACTCTTTATTCCTTCCTGTGGTTTTTTTTTTTTTTTTTGGTTTTTTTGAGACAGGGTCTTCCTGCCCCCCCAGCTGTCCTGGAACTCACTATGTAGACCAGGCTGGCCTTGAACTCACAGAGATCCACCTGCCTCTGCCTCCCGAGGCATGCACCACCATGCCCGGCTCCTTCCTGTGTTTTATAAATGTTTTGATTTCCAAGTTTCAGAAAAATCTGCTACATATAATTCTTGGGGAATGTCATGTTTTCAGGGAAGGGAACAAGCAGAGGGCATGGTATGAAAAAAAAAAAAGATGTAATGGGTTCACATATCCAGCAGAGTCTGAAGAAGTGGTACAGGTCATAAACTGGTATCTGTTATAATACAATTAATATAAAATTTAGATCAGGCATTTTTGGACAACAAAAATATTTTGTTGACTCATAAAACTGGTTAGGAAGCTGCAGGTCTGGATCGATGTGGAGGTTAAGATGTCAGCAGAGCTCTAGCTGTGCCTCTCCAGGATCCTCTGTTTGGATCTGAGCATTGGTTGTATTTCCCCTTTTGGCAACAAATGGCTGAAGGGCCTACAAGACTTACACCACACCATTAACCATCCAGAATTTGAAAGAGGCCATGGATGGTGGAAATCAGCTATTCAATTAAAGTCCCAGTGTTCCTAGACCAGAGGAACATTGACAGAACTAGACATCAATCCTTTCCTTTCAATAAGAAAATGACTGTAATTATAAACCATGAAACCTAAACTTGCTGAAAAGAAAAGATTAACAGCTGGTTCTGTGAACATTCCTCTAGTGTAGGGATACTTGAGAATTGGACTAGTGGTTGAGTCGTTTTGCAACTATAACACAGAGAATGGTTAGAAGTCTACACCTACCAGATTGATGAAGCTAATGGAAAGCACCACGCCAAGCATACATGAGCTATGAGATGAGAACTTGTTCCTGACCTGCAATGTATAAAGTTAAAAAGACCCCAAACTCATGGCTGTCCTGACATGGTGCTGTCTACGATTGTCCACATCTCAAGTGCAGAATGACTGTGAAATTAGAAACTCTGCCTTAGAAGTCATAGACTTCCTTTGTGGCATCACTCCCCATGCTGTTGAGTCCTTCTTAAACCTAAGTAAACTCAAGATTATATGAAGTCTGTGATCCCTCACAAGTTGTTTCAGAAACTGTCTACCTGCTCTTACATAAAAACCTTATCTTAGCTTCCCTTATCAAAACCCATCCCAGGCTGAATCCAATGCCTTATCTTATACCTGCAGCCAAGCAAAAGGATGTAGGGTAAGGACAACACAGTCACACCTATTGTCTTCCTTTAAGAACATTAACCTCAAAGAAGCCCTTCATGCTGCCCAACCATCTAAATTAATTTCCCTGGTGATTACCTTGCCGCCTACCAAACACAGGACACATCTCCTCCTTTCTCAGGCTTTGACGCAATCCATCGACATTCTTCCTATTCAGTAATGACTTTATTTCTGTTTTACCCAAAAACACAGAAGCAGAGAACTTCTACCCACTTTTGTTACCATTCTGACAAAATAGAGGAGAGACAATTGTGCCCCTCTTTTTTGGCTGTCAGGCTACAAATATAATGCTCCCCAAGGAATTGGAATTTCCCTGTAATCTCATGCTGAAAGAAGGAAAAGGCTGAGGCCTGGTGTCAGCCAATGAAGAGCAGGTCTCCCAGGAAGAGATTTCGACCACCTTGCTGGATAGACTAGAGCTGAGATAATGATGGGTCAATGACCATACCTTAACTAGGACTACTTAGCTTTGTATACCTCTTGTTCTCTGTTTAAGCCTGACCTTCATGTTAGGACCCAGAAGACTGACTTGATGGGGCGTGGTCACTAGACATCTTAATTTGGTCTTCGTCCAAATGTGGCTGTATTGAATAAATGTCCTTCCTCATCTTTTCACAATTACTTATCTCTGTAATTGGCTACCAGGATCCAGGTTTTAACCCTAATAACTGCAGCAACACTCCTGCCACCAAATCTGCCATTTGTACCAGATGTTCTCTTTTCTTCCTGCTGAAAAGGATGGAATAGAAACCCTATGCTTGTGCACAAGGTCTTGTTCCCTCTCAATGACTTTACAATTTTGTTCTTAAAATTTTCCCCCTCTCATACATCAGCAAAATGTCCACATGTACTAGACTACTCCCATTAGTACACAGAATATCATATTTTATCTTGAATAGTACCTGTCCTCAGACAGTTATCTACATGCTCATTTTTTTTGCCATGCTTCACAAGAAATGTCCTAAAAACAATTGACTTTTGGTTCTCTCTCTCTCTCTCTCTCTCTCTCTCTCTCTCTCTCTCTCTTTATACCAAATATCCATGTGTTTGTCTCTCTCTCTCTCTCTCTCTCTCTCTCTCTCTCTCTCTCTCTCTCTCTCTTCCCATGAAAAATAAGGGAAGCTAGCACCATTATGCTGGTTTCCTGCAAATGCTATCCTATTAAAACTTCATATAGATTGGGCTGGAGAGACGGCTCAGAGTTAAGAGCACTGTCTGCTCTTGCAGAGGACCCGGGTTCAATTCCCAGCACCCACATGGCAGCTACGAACCGTCCTTAACTCCAGTTCCAGGGTAATCTGACGCCCTCTTCTGACCTCCGTGGCAACTGCACAACACCTGTGCACTCACACACATGCAGGCAATACACTCATATACATAAAATGAAAATCATAAATTAAAAAAAATTTTAAAAACATAGACAATCTAATAAAAAATTATAAAATAAATGAGGCACAAAATGTTGCCAGATTCAAGAGCAATCTACAATAATTCTCTTTATTTCATTATATATCTTTATTTCATCAATAAAGTCAATGTAATACCATCCAAAATTATTGCAGGATTTTTTTGGGTAGAAATTGGCAAAATGGTTCTAAAACATATGAAATGGCAAAGGGCCAAAACAACTCTGAAAAGGAAGAAAATGTTGGGAAAGCAGATGGCATTAAAACTTAGAACAAAACAACAGTAATCATAATAACTCATAGTATATTTGCATAAGGTAGACAAATAGAACAACATAAAAGAATAGAGGCTATCATACGTGGACATATAGCATATCATATCGTATGTCTGCACATGTGTGGGCACTGATTTTTAGCAAAAATTCAAAACGGTTAATTGAATAATTTCAATTGATTATGTTAGACCTGTTGAACAACCCATGCAATAAAATGAATTTTGAACCATATTTTACACAGTACACCAAAATTAACTCAAAGTAGACCAATAGCTTGAATGCAAAATTTTAGAACTTTGTATGCCTAGAAGAATGCTTGTTTTCTTGGCAAAGATTTAATTTTTAATATAGCACCTCAATAAAGATCAGCAATAAAAAACAAACTGAACTATCATTCTATATCATATTCTATATCATACTATAACATGAATGAATTTCCAAATAATTATCCTGAATAAAATAATCCAGACTAAAAGGAATATGCACTCTACAATATTTATGGAAAATTCTAGAAAGTGAAACTAATAGTAATAGAAAGTAAACCAATATATAATTGCTTCACAAGGAATTGCCATACTAAACATACACTGTGATGTAACAGCTCATATGTTGATGAGGCAAAACATAGGGTAGTGAAAGTCAAGGAGAGATTTAAGAATCACCAAAACATTTGGGGGTTGATGGATATGTTCACTATCTTTTTTGTTGTTGTTTGGTTTTTAAGACAGGGTCTCCCCGTAGCCCCAGCTAGCCTGGAACACACTATATAGACAAGTGGGGCTTCAATCTCACAGAGATCTTGACTCTATCTCCTGAGTGCTGGAATTAAAGGCATGTGCCCCACTCCTGGCCTGTGTTCACTATCTTGATTGTGATGATTGTTTCAAGATAAACATGACAATCTGTTGTTTCAGTTCTACTTTTAAGACTGTAATTTCTGTAGTGCTCCCTCATGAGAGCTGGAGGATAGAAGGGAGCACTATAAAATGCTGCCTTCGGGGCATGACGTGACCATTACAGTTTTGAAGGCACAACAGCGTGATCACCTGCATAGATCTGCTCCCACTAGAAAAGACATGGAGGACTGTCAGGAAGGAGAACAGGGTAGGTAGAAGTGAGGGGGATAAGAGAAGTTAATAGGGTGGAAAGTAATCACAGTGCGTTACATGCATGCAAGACACTTTTTTTTTTTTTAATGTGTATGAGTATATTGTCTGCATGTAAGTGCACCTGTGTCATGCAATGCGGCGGGTCAGAAGAGAGTTTCGGATTCCCCCGGAACTGGAATTAAGGATGGTTTGTAGCCGTCATGTGAGTGCTGGGAATTGAACCCGGGTCAATCTAATTTTTCACTCTCTCCACCAGATCACCGCCATCATGGACACGAGTCGTGTTCAACCCATCAAGCTGGCCAGTGTGACCAAAGCGCTGGGCAGGACCGGTTCAAAGAGACAGTGTGCGCAGGTACCAGTAGAATTTATGGCGACACCAGCCGTTTCATCATCCCAACGTGAAAGGCCGGTGGTGAGAGCGATATGCTCACCCTGTTGGAGACAGAGAGGCTCCGAGGCTGTGCTAAGCATGGCTGCTGGGTCCTGGGATATTCACCATTTGGCCCATGGGATGAGCTGTCACTGTTAAATAAAGTGTTTGTACTGCTAA
>NW_008354369.1:221049-226359 GCF_000622305.1 Nannospalax galili
AAAAAAATAGTGTAACTTTTCAATCCTACATATATAGACATCTTTGAAGGCCTTCCTTTTAACAAATACTTGTAAAGCACCATTTGATTGTTTAATATAATTGCTCATGCCTGTAACACGGTAAGCACTTCATTAAACATCAAGTACACATTGTGATAAAAATTAAACACAGAGGTGCTTTTGGGACCTGCTCTTAACTACCTCACAGATTCACAGTGGAATCAGATCTTAACCAAATAAGCCTTCAAAGAAGCATGCAAATTAGCAATGAAAATAATTTTATGAATGGAATAGGGAATACGAGAGAGTGTTGGGTTGCTCTACATTCATTTTAACAATTACTTTGTGTTTTATAAAATGTGTAATATTAACACAATACTCTGATTTGCTCTGTGATTTATCTATAGTCACACTGTCTGCAAGTTCTTCCATAACACAAATCCCCCATTTATGCATTCCTGAGTTTGATTAATCTTTAATTAAATTAGAATTTTATTTTCAAGTAGAAGTTTCAGACAATTATAATTTCACAGTTAACACATATTTAAAAATATGTTTTCTGCTACCTTCCCAATAAAATTTCCTGACTGGGTTAAGTATTTGGGGTTTACTTAGATTTTTTTATCAACTTTATAACCATTTCTCTACAATCTCTTGCCACTTATTATTTCAGAGAAAAATTTATCAGAAACATTAAGTCAGTGACCTGCTTTAAACGCTGCAATACTTAGTCTTTATTCTTAACATTTGTTGACTTTATTAAGAGACAGATAGCTCTCTTTTGTTAATTGCTATTAGAAATAAATTTCAAAACTATTCAAGAGAAAAAGTATAAAGAGCCTGCGAGCGGCAGTCATCCAGCCTTCATCCATCCTCCGCGCACCGGAGTCCAGCCTTGCTTTGTTTATTGCCCCCTCTGTCTTCTCAGCTGGTTTCTAAAGCAGCCTCAAGGTCATGTTTGATTCCGACACATTGACACATTTCCAGGTGAATTTCAAAAACTAAAGACTATTTCCTTGCATCATTGACCATTATAAAATGAATTCTACTACTTAATGCCATTATTCATTTGGTAATTCTAATATGATCAAATATTTAATATTATATATCCAGTCATATTCAAGCTTGTAAAACTAATTGCTAATAAAATGTCTTCTACAGTTGGTATGGTTGAACTAAGATTTAAGATTCATTATACTTTTATGTTTCTCAGGTTTCTTATGAAAGTCTCAAAATATACTCTCTTCGTTAATTTTTCTTTATACTTATATGTTGTGGAAGCTGAGTTTATTCCATGTTTTCAATTTTCTTGGTTGTTTTCTCCTGTTTTTTTGTTTGTTTGTTTGTTTGCTGTTTGTTTGTTTTCTCCTGTCTCCTGTAATTACTATGGAACCAGACTCGGCACTGAGGCTTGCTGAAGTTCAGGGTCAAGTTTCATCGTAACTGGGCTGTTTCTCACCCTGCATTACTTTAGGGGGGCTCTATACCTGCAAAGGCATGGGGTTCAGGTGCTGTAGCCTGATGCTGCATTGGACACATTTTCAACTAATACTTTTGATGACTACTGCCTAAAGCTATGCTTCCTAGGAGTTGCAAATGGTGATATTTATACATTCCTTCTGCACAGATTAGCAGGTTTTATAGAGGAAAACTCATTCCCTGAGGACATTGGTTCTTCTTAAAGAGTTAATGCTGCTAAGGTGAGGCATATGCTTAGCTCTTTCCTTTTAAAATAAGTTTTCAGAGAAACGAATTTGTGCCTTAGCAAGTCCCATATATGCTATGACTTATTTTTATTCTCTTCTGAATATCACTAATAAGTCCTAGACGTTATATTTTCAGAACTGAACTCATTGTTCTCACTGATGCTCACTGCCACACGCTTTGCTCATGCTTTGAGCCCACTGACTTAGCTGTTTACCTTGACACGACACCAATTAGTCTCCTAGAACTTTCTTGCTTTTTTGTGACACCACAATATTACAGAATCTTCTTGTTTATTTCCTGTACTAGTCCCAGGTTCTTTTTTCAGGGAATAATTGTATTTAGAACCACTGAGAATATATCATTTCAAAGGCCAAAGTTAGGAAAAAAAAATTTTTTTGAAGACAGAAAAACCAAGATGTTCACTCTGACATATCCAATTCAAATTTTAGTACTAGAGATTTATCTCAACTTATTTTATACTTCAAACCCTTGTATTTATTTTCTTTTATGATTAGTATTTTATTTCAAAATAGCATGAACGTAATTATGTGCTCTTTGTGTTCCTGAATACATGTTAATAGTTTTCAAGATGAAATGTACAATGCATATTAATTCTGTTTATTTATTCATTAGAAACAAGATAATCATTTGAATGACTTTTATTTGTAGGGAGTTTACATTCCCATCTATGAATAGTTTTGTTCCACATTAGAAGTATGTATTATTGAAACTTCTTTCTTTGTGATACATACTTAACCCTTATTATTAACCTTTTAAGTCTGTTAGTCCTTTCACTCAACGTGAATTTTTGGTATGCTTAGGCTAGGCTCGGCTCTGGGTCTGTTTCAAGAGAAAGCCCTTCCTACTGTCATCATTATTATTTATAGAAGCATGCAAGACCTTGCAAGCTTAGAACATAAAGAAACCCATTTATTGCCAAATACCAAGTTTGAGTATCAGAATCTAGAAAACTTGGGAGTCCCCATATAAGTAAGGTTTGACTTAAGTGCAGTTTCTCTCATTGGGGGAAGCTTGGGTCACAGAAAACTTGTGACTGATTCATTGAATTGATTCTGATAACTAGCCCCCAATTCAAACTATAAAGAGAAGAACAATTACATGATGGTCAGCATCACTCAATGGTATATTTTAAATGCAAACCTGGTCTGATTAAAAAGAAAGAAAAATGTTTGGGAAGCAGAATTAGAAAATGGAAAATCAGCCATGCCCCGTTTGTACACTGGGGATGCACTTTCAGATCTGGTAATGAAGAAGGAACAGAATCTGATGTCCAAGGAGAGCAGGAATTGAGCTCTCCAGGTAACATGTGTGAACTGATAACCAGCACTCTGATGCAGCCCAAACCACTTGGTGGAAATATAATATCACTGTTTACATTAGTTATGAGGAAAGTTGGCCCAAGATTCATGATTGCTAGGGCCATCTGACATAGTTAAACGCAAAATGATCATAATTTACCCTGTGAAATTCCCATTAGCTAAAAGTCATTTAAGATGAGCTATTAATTTAAAGCTGGCTAAAAATAAACAAGAAAACAGCTCAGCAATAGAATAGTCATCAGAAATCATGAACAAGAGAATAAATATCTCATAGTCTTCAAGTTAAAAAGATATAAAATGGCTGTCAAAATTAACTAAATAAAACAAGGTGCTAAATTATAAAGAAGAAAACTAAGAGGCTGGAAAACTTTAAAATAGCAAATAAATCTTGTAGTAGTGAAGACTGGAACTAAAACAAAAATTCAGTAATCAGCTAAATTATAGCCGGGCATAAGTAGAGAAAGTGAAAAGAGAATGGGTGAGTGGAAGGGTGGGTCTTTAATCAAAACAAAGCCATAGAGATGGAGGGATGGAAATTATACCAAAGATTTAAGAAACACGGAGCACGGCAATAGAGATACACATCTCCAACATATGAGAATCCTTGCTTCTAAGAGGTGTGCTTTGGGAAGAATACTGAGCATGAACTGAAGGGTTCAAGAATAACTGACAGTCCAAAAGCAGCAACTCTACAGAGTCTAAACTAGAATGAAAATGGTGAGCCCTAGAGCTACTGAAACAGAGATTCAGAAAAAAAGAAAAATATTAACAAGAGCCCAGTGATGAAAAGAAGGTGAAATTAAATGACAAAATACAATAATTTAAAAACTAAGATAGATGGAGATTGGGATGGAAATTTTTTAAAGTTCTTTTTTATTATTCAGCACAAGTATATAAATATTAATAGGCTGAAAAATCAAGAATGCATGTTAAATTTCTATGAACAATTGATAGTGAATAGCCTATGACTTCTGAACCAGTAAACACAAAAAGGAAACAAATATGACACACTAGTAAAAAGCAAGAAAACAAGAAAATAAAAAGAGTGTATTGTAAGAATATTGCCAAAAAGTTGAGTGTAAATAAACGATGCGAATTTTCAAATGCTAATCAAATGAGTCATTAATAAAATTATTTTGGAAATTATAAAATATTTGGAACTAGCAATGAGATATTAGCCCTGAGATCAAGGTGTGAAATGTAACATATAAATTCCTTAGAGATCAAATTTTATAGCCACAGATACTGTACAAGGCAGCATCTAAAATGGTCAACAGAATCACCATCACTTTGTATTTGGGTCTTGTGAGCCTTTCTGCCTCAGCGTGTGAGATCTAGAACTTATGAATTGCCTATTATTGATGGATTATGGGAAGCATCAAAGAAATGACATAAAAGTTGTGGTACATCTGAAGATTTGAAGCTAAAAATTCACAAATAATAGAAAATGTGTGGCATTTGTATTTTTGACTGTGTGTTACCTCTCTCAGTATAATGTTTTCCAGTTCCATTCATTTGCCTGCAAATTTCATGATTTCATTTGTCTTTACAGTGCACTAGAACTCGACTGTGTAAATATGCCACATTTTCATTATCCATTCATCAGGTGATGGACATTTAGGTTATTTCCACTTCCTATTTATTGTGAAAACAGCAGAAATGAACATAGCTGAGTAAGTATCTCTATAGTAGGATATTGAGTCTTTTGGGTATATGCCAAGGAGCAGTGTGGCTGGATCATACGGTAGACCTACTTTTAGCTCTTAGAAAAGTCTGTGCACCGCTTTCCATAGCGATGCACCAGTTTACGATTTTACCAACAATGAATAAATGATCCCCTTTCCCCACATCTTCACCAGCATTTGTTGTCAGTTGATTTCATGCTCTTAGCCCCTATGACTGGGGTAAGATGAAATGTTGTAGTAGTTTTACTTTGCATTCTACTAATTGCTAAGGATATTAAACACTTAAAAAATTTTAATAACCACATAATTAGAAGAAGCATTTCATTAAAACAGCATTGACATATTCAATAACAATTTCCAGAGCTATAATGCATCTCTTTCAAAATTGGCTGTAAATTTTTAGGTTCACAGTTGAATTAATACAGTTATACAATATTGTACTCAGTATAAACCTTATAAGATATAAAATTAAATGAGATTTTGACCTTTAATAAAGATCTCCATTTCATTATTAAAATACACAGTTTCATACAGAGAAATTCATTTTTAATACAATTGACACTAAGATGCACATGCGT
>NW_008354369.1:226490-229856 GCF_000622305.1 Nannospalax galili
TAACACACTCCAGAGCAAGAGTACATCTCTTTCACAAGTGGCTGCAAGTTTCTAGGTTCACAGTTGACTTAATACAGTTATACAATATTGAACTCAGTATAAGCCCTGTAAGACATAAAATTGAATGAGTTTTTAACCTTTCAAAAAGATCTATATTTCATTTTAAAATACAGTTTCCTACAGAAATACTAATTTTTAATGTTATTAACACTTAGATGTTTTCACATGTCTCTAATCTCCATGTATCTGATTATTACTATTCAAAGGTGGTTACGCTTGGATTCTTGGAACTGATTGTGGCTATAAATTCATCAGGTAGATTTAAGTGGTAATATTTATCACCTCTACTATTTAACATGAAGTAAATGTTTATGCTTCCTCCTCAAATATGTCTTTTTTAAAAATTTTGTTGTTTTTTTGTGTATATCTTACAGAACATCCAACACAATCTTATTCATCTATATACCCACTTCACAAATGGCACCCTCCCCCCTCCCACATACTGGAGCCCATAAACTCCATCATACCTGTTACTGTCCACTGTGTTGTCAATATCCCCAGCCATTCTCCAGTGCTTGTTTGTCTGCTGAATCTAGTCAGCCTATCTAGAGATCCTTGTTTTAGAAAGATCAGCTATTCCTCATCAGCACCAATCAGTTTTCAATATTCCTTTAGATAAGATTGGGGTCTGCTGCTCATTTTCCCAGTTCTATGCTGGGTTACTGTCTGGGAGTCACTTGCACCACGTTGGCCAATAACTCAAAGGAAGGTAACTCCTGTCTGGCATTGTTTCTTGTTATGTAGCCTTTAGCTTACACACGTGGGCTCTTAAAAATTATATTGACTACATTAATCTTTGGTTATACTTTCCTTTTGGGTGTTTCAGACCCTACAGTTGGCCCAGATTAAACAATTTATTTTTACTCTTAAGGTCATTTGAGGATCTATTCCTCAGGGGTAACATGGGCTTGGGAGGGGCCCCTAGCTCCTTTCTTTTACCAGTTCCTCTATGTGAAGATAAGTCAAAGGTCCTGCTCAATCATGACTGGCTTCACTTGGAAGCATGGAGGAAATGTTTCCTCTGTGTTGACCCTCCTCTTTGTAGACTGGACACTGGTTCAGGTCAATCTGATGGGATCTCCACAGCCTCCTTGATCAAGAGGACAGGTGATTCACCACAGTTACAGGGCTCCATAGTCCCGTGGATCTTAGTTAACCTTGGAGGGCAAGGAGCAAAAACTGTCCTTTAAGTCCTTTTGACCAGATTAGTATAGGCCTCAAAGTTTGGCTGTTAAACATCCAAGAAGGTTAGTTCTACCAATCTGGTACTTTTAATAACCATGTGCTATGTAGATAAAGCTTGGGAAAACACCAAACATTCTCAGATAAACCTTGCCTAGACATATATTATATTCCTTGAAGGTTGTATGTATAATTTGTCAGTAGGTTGTTGGCCTAATATGGTTCCCTCTGGTTTTCTAAAACTAGCTAGGCATCGTTTATCTCTCATATTGTCTAACCCTTACACCATGGTTTCCCCATTTAAAGTGCCACCATTTTTTCCATTTCTCCCTTAATAATACCCTTCTCCTATGTTCCCACCTCTCTGGAGTTCCTTCTTTCCCTTTATCCCCTAGGTTTCCTGTGAAACCTTCCCTCCCCTCTCCCCTTATAATAACCCCATTATTGTCCATATCTCCCTTGTTAACACCAATTTCCTACTGTTCTTCTCTTTCAGGTTCTTTCTTTTCCTTTAACTCCCTGATTCCTTTCATTATCCTGGTTCCTGTAGTTATGTCTGGATACATATTCTTTTATAAGGATTTGGTGTTAGGATCCACATATGAGGGAGAACATACACCATTTTTTTTTTCTGAGTCTGTGTTACTTCACTTAGTGTAACAGTTTCTAGTTCCATCCATTTACCTGCAAATTTCATGATTTCATCTTCCTTTACTGCTGAGTAAAACTCCATTGTATAAATGAACCACATTTTCATTATCCACTTGTCAGTTGAGGGACACTTAGGTTGCTTCCATCTCTTAGCTACTATGAAAAGAGCAGCAACAAACATGGATGTAGGAGTGTCTCTGCAGTAGGATGAGTTCTTTGGGAATATACCAAGAAGTGGTGTAACTGGGTCAAATGATAGGATCATTTGTAGTTTTTTAAGAATCCTCCACACTGCTTTCCATAGGGGTTGTACAAGTTTGCACTCCCACCAGCAGGGAGTGTTCCCCTTTCCCCAGATCCTCCCCAACATTTGGTGCCATTTGTTCGTTCTCTTGATCTTAGCCAGTCTGGGGTAAGATGAAATCTTAAAGTGTTTTTAATTTGTGTTTCCCTAGTTACTAGTGATGCTGAACATTGTTTAAGATGCCTCTTAGCTATCTTTATTTCTTCTTTTGAGAACTCTCTGTTCAGCTCCTTAGCTCATCTTTTAATTGGGTTACTTCCTTTCTTGATTCTTCACACCTGCCCCCGTGAGTTTGTGGCATGGCGGCTCCTGTCTTCTGACCCAAGATGGCTCACAGAAGCCCCTCTGCAGTCAATTCTCCACAGCAGGCCCTGCCCCTTGGAGGAAACAGGCAGTATCGGACACAGATTTACAGAAGCTTTTTAGTTTAATGAGGTGCCATTTGTTGATTCTTGACCTTGTTTCCTTGGCAGTTGATGTCCAGTTTAGAAAATCCTTTCTATATCTTGTAGGTTTTTCCCAATGTTTTCTTCTAACAGTTTCAGAGTTCAGGCTTCACATTGAGGTCTTTGATCCATTTGGAGTTGACACAAGGTGAAAGATAAGGGTTTAGTTTCATTCTTCTACAGGTGGAGATCAAGTTTTGCCAGCACCATTTGCTGAACATGCTTTCTGTCCTCCAGTGAATGTTCTTGGCCCCTTTGTCAAATATCAAGTGGCTGAAATTGAATGTAGTCATATTTGTATTTTCAATTTTGTTTCCATTAATCTATTTTTGTGGCAGTACCGTGTTCTTTTTATGACTATAGCTCTGTAATACAGTTTAATATCTGGTATAATAATCCCTCCAGCATTGCTCTTAGTACTCAGGGCTGCTTTGGCTATCTGAGGTCTTTTGTGTTTCCATATGAATCTTAGGATTTTTTTTCCAATTCTGTGAAAAATGTCATGGGGATTTTGATTGGGATTGCATTGAATCTATAAATGGATTTTGGTAGGATGGTCATTTTCACAACATTCTCCCAATCCATGAGCATGGGAGGTCCTTCCATCTTCTGATGTCTTCCTAAACTTTTTCTTTGAAGATTTAGAGTTTTCACTGTAGAGATATTAGCATCTTTGGTTTTGTTTACTCCTAGATATTCCTTTTTTAGGATATTGTGAATGGG
>NW_008354369.1:230321-232136 GCF_000622305.1 Nannospalax galili
CCTGTGGAATAAAGTCTATTTGATCATGATGGATGATCTTTCTGATGTGTGTCTGTATGCGGTTTGCAAGTGTTTTGTTAAGAATTTTTGTATCTATGTTCATTAAGGACATGGGTCTATAGTTTTCTTTTTTTTGGTTGTATCTTTACTTGGCTTTGGTATTAGAGTGATTCTGGCTTCATAGAAGGAATTTTGAAGTTTTCCCTCCATTTCTATTTTTGAATAAATTAAGTAGTACTGGATGTAGATCTTATTTAAATGTCTGATAGAATTTAATTCTGCTGTAAATCCATCTTGTCCTGGGATTTTTTCAGTTGGGAGATTTTGGATTACTGTTTCAATTTCCTTATGTGTTATGGGTTTGTTTAAGCTGTTAATCTCTTCTTGATTTAGTTCTGGTAGTCCTCATGCCTTTAGATACCCGTCCATTTCTTTTAGGTTTTCAAATTTAGTAGCATATAGGTTTTTAAAGTGTTCCCTTATAGTTTTCTGGATCTCTTTGGTGTCTATTGTGATGTTTCCCTTTTCAGCTCTGATTTTGTTGATTTTGAGGTGCTCTTTCTTTCTTTTTGTTAACTGGGCTAAGGTCTATCAATCATGTTTATCTTTTCAAAGAACTAGCTCTTGGATTCCTTGATTCGGGCTAGCTGCCTATCAATCTTGTTTATCTTCTCAAAGAGCCAGGTCTTGGAGTTGTTGATTCTTTGTATAGTTTTCTTTGTTTCTATTTCATTCATTTCTGCTCTGATTTTTGTTATTTCTTCTTATCTGCTGGGTTTGGGTTTTATTTGTTGCTGCTTTTCAAGTATTTTGAGTTGCAATGTTAAGTCATTTATTTGTGATCTTTTGATTTTTAAATGTAGGCACTTAGAGCTATAAACTTCCCTCTAAGGACCACTTTCAGTGTGCCCCAGAGATTTTATTGTGTTGTATTGTCCTTTTCCTTTAGTTCCAGGAATACTTTTACTTTTTCTTAGTTTCTCCTTTGACCCATTCATCATGCAAGAGTGTGTTGTTTAATTTCCATGTGTTCATGTGGTTACTGGGGATTCTTCCGATGTTTATTTTAAGCTTTATTGCATTGTGGTCTGATAGAATGCATGGAATTATTGCAATCTTTTTGTATTCGTTGAGGTTTGTTTTGTGCCACAGCACATGGTCAATACTGGAGAAGGTTTCATGGGGTGCTGAATAGAGTGTATATTTCTTTGGTCCTTGGGTGGAATATTCATTAGGTCTCTGTTAGGTCCATTTGAGGTATGGTATTGTTTAATTCAGAAGTCTCTCTGTTAATTCTCTGTCCTGTTGACCTATCTAATGGTGACAATGGGGTATTGAAGTCCCTACTATTAATGAGTTGGAATTAATCTGTGTCTTAACATCCTATAGTACTGTTTTTATGAAGTTGGGTGCATCAGAGTTTGGTAAATATATGTTTATGGTTGTGATATCTTCTTGTTTTATCATTCCTTTGATCAGAACGAAGTAGCCTTCTTTGTCTCTTCTGATTAGTTTTAGTTTAAAGTCTATCTTATCAGATACTAGAATTGCAACACCTGCTTATTCCTTAATACCATTTGCTTGGTATTTTTCTTTTTTACATCCTTTCACCTTAAGGTAGTGCCTGTCCTTGAAAGTGAGATGAGTTTCTTGTAGACAACCAAAAGATGAGTTTTTTCTTAATTCATTCAACTAGTCTGTATCTCTTGATTGGGGAGTTCAGTCCACTGATATTTAAAGTTATTAATGAAAGATGTGTATTGATTCCTGTCGTTTTGATTTCTGTTTGCATTCTTGGTGTAACTGTGCACTTCC
>NW_008354369.1:232313-252433 GCF_000622305.1 Nannospalax galili
TCATGAACTCTCTGGAGGATTGGTTTTTTGGACATGAATTCTTTCAACCTATTTATGTCATGGAAGAATTTTCTTTCCCCTTCGACTATAATAGACATTTTGACTGGGTAAAGTAATCTTGGTTGGCATCTGTGGTCATTTAGAACTTGGAATACTTTGTTCCAGGCTCTTCTGGCATTCATATTTTGCACTGAAAAGTCAGCTGTAATCCTGATGGGTTTTCCTTTATATGTGATTTGTTGTTTTTCTTTTGTAGCTTTTCTTTTGCCTCTTTTTTCTGAACATTTAGTGTTTTTACTATGATGTGCTGTGGAGGGTTTCTTTTCTGATCCTGTTTATTTGATGTTCTATATGCTTCTTGTATTTGTATGGGCATGTTTTTTTTTTTAATTTTGGGAAATTTTATTCTACAGTCTTGTTGAAGATCTGTTCCATACCATTATCTTGAGATTCTTCTCCTTCCTGTATGCCTATGATTCATAAGTTTGGTTTTTTTATGGTGTCACACAATTCTTGCATATTCCGTTCTTGTGTTGTTAAAAATTTTTTCATAATCTTTTCTTGAGTGGTCTAATTCGTCCACTTCATCTTCCAGTCTTGAGATTCTGTTTTCCATTTCATTCATCCTATTGGTGAGGCTTTCTCCTGTCGTTTCTAATTGGCTTACTGAGTGTTTCACTTCCTTCTTCATTTCAGCCTGAGTATTCTTCAATATTTCTAACTCTTTTCTGAATTCATTCAGAAGTGTATTCCTATATTCCTTCAATTCTTTGATTTCTTTCTTTTTATGTTCTTTAAATTCATTGAATTCTTTTATCATGTTTATAATTGTTCTTTTGAGTTCATGTCCTGTGTTATCTCTAGGGAGTTCTCATTATACTCCTCTAGAGGACTATTGGTACTTGGTAGGGATATATTCATGTTACTTTTTTCTTTTTTCTGACTCTGACATGTGAATTTCTTTGTAGTTTCTCAGTCTTGTTTGAGACTCAAGCCTTCCTTTGTTGAGTTTAGATGTGCTTCTTTCTGTAAACTTTATGTGTCTTTGTGATTTACTTTTTGGGCATGAAAAACTTGTTGGTTTAGGCTTCAGGTTCTCTCTTTTGATTTTATATTGGCGTGGCCTGTTAGCTTTTGTCTTCAGGAACTCCCACAGAGGCCCAAGTGAGATGAGGCTCAGATGATATCAGGCTTTCTCCTAAGGTATGGGTTCCTCCAAGAAAGAATTTGGGGGCTGGGATGCCCTGGGAGAAGGGCCCAGGATAGATGCTGTTCTCAGGAAGATGGTGGCTGTGCCATCCAGGGAAGTAAAGGGAGGTGAGAGCGGGACCAATCTTAGAGGTTTCCTGGGGGCCACAGGGAGGAAATGCATTGGTCCTGATGCAAAGGATCAGGAAGCAGTGGCAACTCTGGGTCAAGAGGTTAGCCCCGGTGTCTGAGGTGCCAAGACAAGAAATGAGCCTGTACCCAGCCTAGGAGGAGAGACTTGGCAGGGGAGCTGGGAAGGTGAAACAGGCTGAGAGAGTCAAGGCATGCTGGGCGCCGCTGGACTTACCCAGGGAAGGTGCTGGGACCAGGAAAAGGGAGGCTGATTATTTTTCAGTTCATTCTTTGTATATTCTGGACATTAATCCTCTATCAGATGTACAACTGGCAAAGATTATCTCCCCTGTGGCTTCTCTTCACTGGATTGATTGTTTCTTTTGCTGTATAAAAGCCTTTTAATTTAGTAAGTTCCCATTTGTCAATTGTTGTTTTTAATTCCTGAGCAAATAGAGGTCTGTTTACAGAAAGTCTTTCCCTGCACCTATGTCTTATAGAGCACTGCTATGTTTTCTTCTAACAGTTCCAGCATTTCAGGTTTCACACTGAGTCTTTTATTTAGAGTTGATTTTTGTGCAGGGCAATAGATATGGGATTGACTTGCAATGCAAGCTGACATGGGAAAAAAGTAATCAAGTCCTACTCAGTTGTAAAGCCTATGAATCATAACAGTGACAGGCCCATCAAAATATCCCTAATGGAGCAACATTGGCACTTTTATCTTAGGGGTGACTAACAGCCTTCTATTTGGACTTAAGGGCCACTCAACAGGAGGAAATTCTTGTGTGGTACTGTAAACCTAGGCAACCACCAGTGGCTGGAGAGCCTGTAGACCTCTAGAAATAAATCTACTACTTCCATTCTCCTCAACTAATATAATTTCTAACTATATTCTAAATACTTATCCTTACATCCACAGGTAAGTGTAGCTTTCACCTCTCATCAAAAAATAATGGAGGTAGAGAGAGGGCTAACGTACTCCTCAATTCTCACCAGTGAGGTATCCATGTACATCAGAGTGTGTTACATACAGAAGGCCTCAACTGAACAAGTTTTGGAGAATAAGAGACTGTGGAGTGTAGGATGGGACTCTGATATGGAACCTCACCCTCCCCACAGCTCAGGGACCATTGCAGAAGAGGAGGTGCAAAGATTGTAAGAGCCAGGGCTGGTTCATGAAAGTATGAGGTGGGGGCTTCCAGGCCACTGGAGGCTTGCTCATGTGCACCTGTGGCAGCAGTGGCATCCAACACAGGACCCATGTCAGCTCAATTAAACAAGGGACCAAAGAGGAGGTGAGAAATATGTAGCAGGTCAGCACTAGATTGAGAACTATTTGAGGCTGGTTGCTGCTGTCTGAGGGAGAGTATGATTTACGTACAACCACTGGATGGGCTGACTAGATTCCAGTCGACACATTTACACTGAAGGCCATTTGGGCACAAACACCTGAATGAATAGGACTCAGCATGTATGGCAGTGTGTATAGGGTTCAGTGGGAGTGGGAGGCAGGAGGCATGGATTGGGGAGAGGGTCTGGATATGAGTGGGAAATAGTGTATGAAATTTTAAAAGCTCAATAAAAATTAACAAAAATAATAATAATCCCTTTTTCAGTAAATGAGAGCATTATAGAGATCCATAACTTGTCAAAATGCAGTGAGTAAGTGACTGTGGGGAGTCTAGTCCTCATTGATACCTCTATAATACAACCCCTATACCTATGGCTCGGGAGCATCACAGAAAGCAGGGGGTTGGGGATTGTTAGAGCCAGAGGACCAGGATGCCTGTTGCTAAATATTGTTTTCTGGACATTACAGAGAAGCTGCGCCCATGAAACATCAACAATATGCTTTCTTAAACAAGACCAGCGTAATGACAACACAAGTTGACATGATAACATTGATGGGGAAGTTTCAAAAGGTCCACCATGAGATGAAGAGCTACAGGCAATAAATGGGTGCTGAGGGAAAGAACCAGTTTTCTCCAGGGATGAGCTCCCTGATAAGTTACCCAATCCCAAGTGCTCAGCTCTAAATACATATACATATGAGTACCACTAAATGGACTTTGCAGGTCATGTGTATGCACTTGTATATATGGTTTATATAGATATATATGTGTGTGTATATATGTATGTAAATTATATATAGTATTTTATATATAAATATATAGTAATATATATAAAATATATAGTAATAAAGGTGAGATCATGAGATTGAAAGGGAATGGAGACAACATGGTAAAAGTTGGAGGGGAAGAGGGGGATGAAAATGATGTAAATAATAGCACTCACATATGTAGTTTTCAAAAATTAAAAAACACACATATTAACTCTTTTTTAAGGCATGGAGATATATCTTTTTCTGGCACTGTCTTGGGCTCTGCTCTCTTATGGTCTCTCCTGGAGTCACTTGACAAAACTGAAGGTAGCCTTCAACCAAGAGCCAGCAAAGGACCAGTCCAACAAGATCAGAAGAGCTGAGGTCTGTGCATAACCACATGAATGAGTACAGTGATGGATCCTTCTGGCCAGTCCTTGCCTTGTCTGCTGTCCCAGCTGGAAGGTTGATGACAGTTTTTCTAAAGCTATAATAAAACCCAAGGAGGCAACCAACCTGCGTCCAGGCTCCTGACCCAGAGAAGTTGGGAGTTTACTAATTATTTCTTTAACCTAATAAGTTTAGAAATAATTTTTGTGGTTATTATAAGAAATTTAATTTTTTAATTTAAAAATTATAAGCTAAGTGTAAAACTAAGGAACTTAAAAAGGGTTTTGGTTGTGAGCCTAAGCCTTTAATGGCTGTACCAGCCTTCCAGCCCAGATTTGAACCAATTAGTGCAGAACACAATGGATTAGCAGTCCATCACCTTAACCATTTGGCCCCCTCATCACATGTAAAAAAAAGGGGGGGGGTTAAAAAAAAGAAAGATTAAATCAAATGAAAGTTAAAGGAAGGAAACAATAACAGTAAAGCAATCATTAGAGGAAGTAGACAAAACCAAATAACTGGGTTTGGATAAAGTACAAAGAAGTATCACATAGAGTTCCCGTGTAACCCAGCCTTGCTTACTGTTTTCATCTTACAACACTAGAGTAAAATTGCTGAAATCAGGAAGCTAACACTGATATGATAGTATTTGGTAATTTATAAGCATTATCTGAATTTTGCCATTTTTCCTATTCTAGTCCATTTTCTAGCTCAGAAATCAATCTGGGATTCTAACTGTATTTGGTTTTTACATCTCCCTAGGCTCCCCCAACCTGAAAGAATTGCCATTCTCTTTGTCTTTCATAAATGTGACAATTTTAAAGAGCATTAGTTAATCATATCACTGTTTTTCCTTGGGAACAATAGGAAAGCATTCTTGGACTTCTAGAGTTTTAGCTGGAAAGTAAAGACAATGATAAGATGCATATTTGTTTGACAGTTGACTGAGCCTTCATCTGCTTTTGTTTTCTTGCTTGTTAAACAGGGAAGACAGTGTCTCTCATGTAGGATTGTGAGAGCATTAACTGAAAAATTTAAAAACTGTAAATGATGTAATTTATGCTTGATGATGGTAATTGTCATTAATCAATGAGTAAGGACTTCAGCAGGGGAGCAATGAGAGCACAGGAGAGGGAAAGGAGAGGGCCAAGCAACTTCCTGAGAAGCTGCGGCTCGGCCAAGAGAGTTGAGGTTCCACAAAATGCAGGTGCTTAACCTGCTGTGTTATCTGCTGTGTGGTGGCAAAATGGACCCAAGGCTTCCACCTTCTGTCCCACCTCCTGTTGCGGCTACATTTCCTAAACTTCAAGAAAAAGAACACTCAGTGAGGGGGCACTTTGAAGGACAGAAGAATTAAAAAAAAAATGTGTGTGAGTTTAGGAAACACTGGGACAGAAATATAAATTGAGTTTTGAAAACTTAGCGGAAGATATAACTCAGGGTCACAAGTAACTTCGATGCAAACGGTTGAACATTTTTTATAAATCTTGATAAAGCTAATAAGGTTCCTGCATTAGTTACTTTTCTATTGTTGTGGTAAGACACCAGACCAAGGAAACTTATAGAAGAGTTAATTGGCTTACAATTCCAGAGGGATTAGAATCCACAATGGCACTGGAGACATGGTGGCAGAGATGGACAGAGCAGAAGATAGAGCAAGCACAGGAAGCAGAGAGAGACTGGGAATCCAGCAAGGCTTAAGAAATCTCAAAGCCCACCTGGCCCTAGTGACGCGTTTCCCCCAGAATGGTCACACCTCCTAAAGGTTCTGTGACCCTCCCCAAACAGTGCTATAAACTGGGGACCAAGTGTCCAAATACTTGGAGCCTCTAGAGGACATTCTCAATTAAACCACCACAGTTTCACAGGTTAGGATTTGATGAAATCTTAACAAGATCTTAAGGGACACTGTTAACCCTAATGATATTGGGTATTTTAAATATAGTAATATAAGAAACAAGTATAATGTGGATCTAAATGTTGATCATTTCAGCATGAACTAAGGATGTAAAAGAACAAAAAAAAATACAAAATATGTTATCTTTACAGTAGTTACTCTTCTATTGCTGTGACCTGTAAGAAACAACTTTTGTGAGGAAAGATGCTGTGGCTAATGGCTTGAGGTGATGCAGTTTGTCATGGTGGGGAAGGTATAGTGGTGTAGCCAGTGGCAGGAGCATGCAGCAACTGTTTGCTTAAATCTCAATAGACCAGGAAGCGGAGACAGTACAGGAATCATGGTCAGACAATAACCCTCAATGCTCAACCCCCAGAAACCCAGTTCCTCTAGTGAGACCCCACTTCCCAGAGGTTTCACAGCCTTTCAAAAATAGTGTTGCGAGCTGGAGATCAGATGTTCAAACACATGAGCCTTTGAGGGACATTCCACAAACCCAAACTGTAACAACCCTACAGTCATAGGTTCTATTTCACGCTTCTCAGTAATAGAGAAATTCAACTTCAATCTTGTAGGATAAGGAATGAGGTGAGGTTGTTTCACTAGCTTTTTAAAAATTTTTATCGAATTTTTGTGTATTTCATATAGAACATCATAATCAGCTTTATACCCCCTTCCCCATTGGTACCTGCCCACACCCCTCCCTAACTGGAGTTCTTACATTCTGTCATTTCTGTTAAGGCCTATTATGTTAAGTTAGTGTCCCGAGACATTTCACTATCTTAGTGATACTGGGCTGGAAGGGTTAGTAGAGCTGAATTTTTATTTCACATGCATAATCAATTTTGCACATATATATATATATACTTTTTATAAGATCATCAAAATCAGTCAGCAGTATTTAGAAAGTGTTTACAAGAGATGATTAAAAGATATTTTCCCTAGATCTTTAGTGGCAGATACACAGGCATGCTGGTAGGTGTGGTAAGTCTCAACAAAATACAGGTTGCTTCAGGAGACCTGAAGTTTCTGAGTGTTCTGGGACACACCAGAATATTGCCTCCACGGGAAGTATCATCTCCTCCTCTTTAAGAAAAGCCCAGATAATTGGTAGGCACCTATAGGCATTAGATACTGATTTTCACATGCTACTCTGACCCTTTAGGTAGATGACCTGAAGTGGCCCCCTTGGAATAGGACACAGCTTGCAAGTCTGGCTGCTCCATGGCAGGGTGGGCATCTCTCCTAGGTGGCTGCTTTTCATATGGTCTCTAACCCAAACACTCAAAATAATGAGGTCCTGAGAACAATCTACACCAGAAATCATGAACCCCAAAGGCTCATGTGCTTCATAAGAGAAAAGAAATAACAGCTATGTAGCAAGAGAAAGCTGAAAGTTTGAAACCCATTGCTTTGGAGATTGAGAAAGGAATAGCTGTGCCTCCATCTCAGCCTTTTTTTCTTCTTTTTAAAATGCTTTATTAGCATATATTAATTATGCATGATAATGACTTCTGTTATATTTTCACACATGTGTATGACATACTTTATTCATATTTATCTCCTACTACCCCTTTTGTCCCCTCCTACTCCTGCTGTTCTCCTTCTTCCCAACTAATCCCCTTGAACTTAATTTTATTATGAATTAATTCTGTTCTTTGACAATTTCCTATATGTGTATAATATGTGCTGATTACCTTCATCTCCCACCTTTGCCTAATCCTCTTCTTCCCTGCTATTCATTTTGAAAACTACAAGTGTATGGTACTGATAACACTTAAAATTAAGTTTTAGGGGCTGGAGAGATGGCTCAGTGTTTGAAAGCACTTACTTCTCTTGAAGAGGGCCACAGTTCAAATCTCAGCACCCATATCAAGCAGCTCACAACTGCCTTTGATTACAGCTCCAAAGGATCTGATGACCCCTTCTGGCCTCTGCATGTACCCCACTTAGATGCACATACACATAAATAAAGATAAATAAATATTTTAAAATTATATTTTAATAAATTCCATTAATAAATTCACAAAACAAAAGCAGGTTATTAATAATAATTCAGTCTCTTTCTTAAAATATGAATGCCCAGTAGAAAAATTAAAATCAGTTCCATCCCTTCTCTCCCTCTCATTTTTCTTTAAGTTGAGCTTCTATTTTTGGATGATGTTACTGAAATACATTGCTAAGTAAAACATGCTTCCTGCACCGTTCATATTTCTTCAATGGAATAATTAAGGAAACCATATTCATTAAACTAAATCTCTGATGCTGTCAAGGACCATACACAGATATCACTGAACTCTTACGTGACTGTTCACAGGAACTGCATTGTTACTATTTGAGGAACCAGGACGCTAACATTATTTAAAACTTAATAAGATGAATATAAAATGGTTGCTCTTTATTTTACATTTATTACAACTTTAGTTACTCTTAAGTGTTTTGAAGTTAACATATTTTGATAAATTTTCGCAGAGAATTATCAAGCTCTGTATCTATGCACGAACGTTAATGATTCCTCGAGTTTCTTAAATTGAGCCTGTTGTTTTGACAGCACTATCTGCATTTGATACTGGCACCATTGTTACTCCCAATTGAGTCTGCGTTGGGCAGCTAGGCCTGGCTTTCCAATATACCACCATTCAAAGTCCCTTTCAGATGTAGAATTCTGGCTCAGATGCTTGGTGGAATGTACTGTTTCTCCTCTGAAACTGTGCAATGCTTTAAAATATTTTCTGCAGTTTCTACATTTGAAGATGTGACCTCTTGGTTAAGGTAATACTCATTTATTCAAAGTGAGGAAGTTTCCTTTTTTAAATGAGTAAGAAACTTTCCTGGAACTAGAAGAAAAGAAATAATAAAGTCGTGTCAACATACAAGATAACCTTGTCCAACAGCTTAAGATGTGCACTCTGTACAACTCCAGAGGATGCTGTTCACGTGGACTATGGTGAGAATGGAATTCCCAGAGAAGTGCAATAGTGATTATGCTCAAACAAAGACAGAACCTCTCCAGATCCCTGATTGGATGCTGCCACACAGCCCACAGAGGAGCTTTTAACATCAAACACAGAGCATAGTTTTTTATTTTGTTGTTTTTATCTGTATAAATGTACTGCCTGCATGTATGTAAGTGCACCCCCATCATGCAATGCCTGTGGAGGTCAGTAAAGGGCATCAGTCCCCTGGAACTGGAATTATGGAGTTAGCTGCCATGTGGGTGCTGGGAATCGAACCCAGGTCCTCTGCAAGAGCAGTCAGTGCTCTTAATTGATGAGTCATCTCTCCAGCCACAGAGTATAATTTTTAATAATTCCTTCATCAGTTAAAAAATTCATGTTCCTTTGATAATTACTATTTCCAGAAAAGCATGAGCAAGGGAATGGAAACCACAAGAATTCTACCACTAAGATTTCTATTACAATGTTTCTGTTGCTGTGATAAAACGTAGGTTGACTAAGGCAACCTGTAGAAGGAAGAGTTCATTAAGCTTAAAGTTCCAGAAGAATAAGAGCCCATCATGGTGGGGAGGGATGGCAGGAGGCAGCCAGAGTAGAAACTGAGGGCTCACATCTTCAAGCAGGCACAGAAAGAGGGAGAGAAACAAAACAGAGCAAGGCTTAGACTCTCAAAGCTCGCTTCTTGTAATGGACTTCCTCAAGCAAGGCCATACTTCCTAAACCTCCACAGTGTCACCAACTGGGGTAAGATGTTCAAATACTTGGAGCATATTGGGGGACATTCTCATTCAAATCACTACACATAATTGTATAACTTGCAAAAAAATAATATTGTTCCTATATTCATCCATTTAAAATATTTTCTTTTTTTAATGTGTATGAGTGTATTGCCTGTATGTATGTAAGTGTCCCTGTGTCACGCAATGTCTGTGGAAGCCAGAAGAGGGCACCGGATCCCGTGGAACTAGACTTACAGAGATTGTTAGCTGCCATGTGGGTGCTGAGGATTTAACCTGGGTCCTCTGCAAGAGCAGACAGTGCTCTTAACTGCTGAGCTATCTCTCCAGCGCTCAATCATCCATTTTGGATGAACACATTAATCACTTTTTTTTAAGCATCTACGGAAATTTGTAAATTTTGTCCTTATGATGGCTTCATGATTCTTACTAAGGCTGTTGTTGGATATTGTTCGATCTGGGTACTTACACTGACTAGAATATTTTTAAGTTCCATACATCTTGACCTTTGGACCGTATTGCTCTCTTCTGCATCCTCCATTCCAAACTCTCCACAAGCAGGCTCCTTACTGCTGTTCCCTTCTCCTTTGATTCTCTGCTTAACTCAGAGTGCCCATTGCTTGTTTGGTACTTAGCTGAAAGCCTATATCAAAACTAAACTTTTGATATTTTGATATTTCTTGGGTTGTAACCAAAACAAATGATTAACATTGATTTTGAGGTTGTTGACACTGTTCTGGAAAAACTCTGCTCCAAGACATCTCTTGCTATTTTACTCAATTATTGATATAAAAGGTGCATTTCATGATAAATGGCAATTCATTATCACACCCCTCCAAATGAGACATCTACCTTGTCAAGGAACCCTGAAGCAAATTCTTTACTGGGCTTTCAGTTTGAATAATGTAATTGCATTCAACTTGAGTTACTTTAAGTATATCCTGCTATGAGTATTCCCAACACATCTTCCTCTATGGGTACAATTACATCTCCCTGAACAGCAGCAGGCTGAGTGTGCATCAAAGAAAAGTGCTATTTTAAAATCCAGTGTAGTGAATTGGATGTCAAGAAATCGTAGTTTTGCCATTACTAAACAGGGACAATAGCACTTGTTTAAATGTGCATATGTATCTGAAGTTTAATATTTCCTACATGACAAACTATTTGCAACTTCAAGTATCCTGTAACCAGAGTGCCGAACATGGTAAACAGTAGATTAAGAAGCAACTGCTGTGCATGGTGGTACATCCCTGCAATCATAACACTCAGGAGGATAGCGAGTCCTAGGCAAGTGTGAGCTACATAGCAAGATTCTATGTCAAAAATAAATAAAGAAATAAAGAAGGAGAAAACCAACATTATCTTCTAAAAGCCAAAAGAAGTTAGGAAGATGGGACATAAGGATGCCTTTTTAAATCTGAGAGAAAGTCAGTACTATAAAAAGAAGACATCCCTTGGATGTTAACTAGAACTTGGCTACCCAATATAGCACTGATTCTATAACTATACTAACTACTGCAGCTTCGTGAGATATACTTTAAAAGATAACCCAGAGTACAGGTCAAAGCCAGAGGCGTGCTTTGCTTACCACTATCATCTATAATTGAGGGAAGATGGGAAAACCACATTTGGTATTTCTCTAGTAGTTTTTAAATTGAAATGACATTTCAAACTGTTACTGCTGTCTACATGTTATAACTCCCAAGAAGTTTGTTTGACACATACTTAAATAATGACATGTTTTAAGGTAATAAAAATTTAAAACTTGAAGTAAATCATAAATATAATACATCAAGTTCCCGTATGAGTTTGGGAGGTTTTCATAACAAAGTGCCACATGCTCAGAGTGTTTGCCTGCATCTACACTCATACATGTAATGTCTGCAGAGGTCAGAAGTGGGCATTGGAATGCCTGGAACTGGAGTTACCAATTATTGCTAACCACCATGTGGGTACTGAGAAATGAACCCAGGTCCTCTGCAAGAACAGCCATTGCTCTTAACTGCTGAGTCATCTCTCCAGCCCCTATTTCTGTCTTAATTCCCTCTTCTTATAGACACCAGATATATTGAATTAAAACCCTGCCCTGCCATCCTATTTTACTTTATTTCATAAAAGTAAGTCTTGTTTCTAAATACAGGCACAGGCATGTTCTATGATACTGAGGATTAAGGTTTTGATGCAAATTTGAGGGCTGGGGATGCTCAGTTCTGCTCATAACAGTTCTATCCTCAAAATTTGCTGCCTAGATTTAAACCTCTCCCTGATACTCTCCCTCTTACTCACTCATCTCCACCCCAACATTATTCTTTGTTTCCCAGAGACACTGAGACCTTTTCTGCCAGGGCACCGTACATATTCTCTCCCTCTGGGAGTGCTCCACCTCCCACTTTGCCTGTTTCCCATTATTGAGATCTCAACTTAAGTGGCTCTTCTGCAGAGCAGGCAGCTGGGGGAAACAAATCATCAGTAGTCTTACCTAGCTGGGAACCCCATGAACTGTAATAATGACCAGTGTAATAAGATACGACATGGGTGCAATAGAGGCATGAATGTTATGGGAATAACCAACCACTTTCTACTTGGATTTAAGGCCTACTCCAGAGAAGGAAATATAAGCCTGGTATTGCAAATCTGGCCAAGAACCCATGGTTGGGGAGCTCATGGGCATATTATTATTATTTTGTTAAAAGGACATTTATCAAACAGCACTCTAAATTCGTATCTCCCTGATTATAGATTAGTGCAGCTCTCTGGCTTCATCAGAGAAGTTTATCTGTGCAATGGATGGTTTAGTGCAGAAACTAACTCACAACTGTTCAAATGGGACATCTATAACACACCTCTACCCAAAGCTCAAGGACATCTTGGAAGAGGTGGAAGAGGGGTCAGATTGTAAGATCCAGGGGTCAGGGGGCCCCAAGGCAAAACAGTGTCTTCTGAACATGACAGGATCACTGCACTCATGAACTCACAGAAGCTGTGTTTGCCTGCACAAGACCTGCACAAGATCAAGTGAGTCAACATTCTAACAGGGAAGGGGTTTATGAGCCCCCATCCCTAACTGAGGAGCTATTGACAGTTGATGGCTTCTGAGGGAGGGTGAGTCAGTTTTCTTTAAGGATTTAGCTCCTGGTAGGTCAACCATGATCAGGTGGATGGCCCTACACCCAGAATTATATGGATAGCATGAACTGGAATGAATATGTTATTAAATTTTTTAAAAAGTTTGTAATAGTTGGGGAAGTTGGGAGATGAGGGTGGATCTGGGAGGAGTTGGGGATGAATCTGACCAAAATATATTGTATTAAATTTTCAAAGAAAATAAACATATTTGTTAAAAAATAATATACTCATCTAAGATTTTTATACCAGTAAACTTCTTTTTTCCTCCAATGTTGCTCCATCTCAAGGAAAGATTATTCTTTTTCAAAAATATTTTAGTTATTATTTTTATTTTGTGTGTATGAGTGTATTGCCTGCATGTATGTAAGTACACGCATGTTGTGCAATGCTCACAGAGGTCAGAAGAGGGCATCAGATAGTGGAGTTTGGACACAATTGTTAGTCACCATGTGAGTGCTGGGAACCAAACCCAGGTACTCTGCAAGAGCAGCTAGTGGTCTTAACTGCTGAGCCATCTCTCCAGCTCCTAAAAGATTATTCTTAAAGAAATCATATAAACAAGAGTTCCTCAATATAAATAAATTTGAAAAATGTGGAGCAAATATCATAGCCTCTCCCACCTTTAATTTTGTCACCCTCTTCTACTTGTTCATATAAAATGTTGTCAACCTTTTGATGAAAAAAAGACCAGTCACATTATTGTAGCTGGACAAGGTTGATGATTACTTTTCTCTTCTGCAGCATGTGTAGCACTTTCCCACATTATGAATGCTAGGCAGACAAGATGAAGCTTGAAGATCAGTACCAAATTAATTTGTCGTTATTTGTTCTATGGCCCTCATATGTACTGTCTTCAGTAATGGGGTCTTACCATCAAGTTCTGGCAAGTAACCAAGAGCAATGATAATAGCTTGTCTTGTTTGAGAGTCTATGGGATGACCCCTCCCTGGTCAACAGCTCCAAAAGAGGGAGTCTATTCCTGCCATTGTTCTTTTTATTTGCTAGCCCGTGGTGTCTGGTAGGAACATTGCCCCCCATCATAGGGAAATTCCATCTAAACTCTTTTATGTTGTATATCTATATACTTTAAGAAGCTTCTATAGTGGTAGGTTTCCATATGATTTTTTCAACAGGTTTTACTGTTGTTGGTTATCCCTCCTCATACTCCCTTCTCTGCATTGCTCTCCCATTCTCTGCCCAATTTAAGCTTTTCTAGTCTATTACTGCCCTTTCCCTTTTTATATCACTGCATTCTATCTCTTCTCCCATGAAATCCCACCAATAGCCCCCTGCCATGGTTCCTTACTACTTTCTTGACCTCTATAGATTTTTCCATTGAAACACACATCTCTAAAGATTCAAAGCAGTAATTGGCTGCTGATTACTGCTGGGTGAGGGGGAGTTAATAGTCTTTAAGGGTATGACTCTAGATAGACTGACTAGACTCCAGTGAATGAACATGCACCAAGGGACATCTAGGCACACAAATCTGACTTGATAAGCCTTAACATATATGACAGAACGCATGAAATCTGGTCGGGGGGGCTATTAGGGGTGCAGATACGGGAAGGAGGTCTAAATATGATTAAGATGTATTGTATAAAATACACAAAATTCAATAAAAATATGTATTGAGAAAAAAATTCAAAGCTAGCAAGCACTTATGAGAAAGAGTATGCAGCATTTCTCTTTCTGGGTCTGGATTATCAGAATAATTCTTTCCAGTTCCATCCATTTACCTGTGAATATCATAATTTTATTTTTCTTAACAGCTGGATAATATTCCATGTGTAAATGTACCATATTTCCATTATCCATTCATCAGTTGATAAACATCTAGGTTGTTTCCATTTCCTGGCTGTCATACAGCAATGAACATGGACAAACA
The DNA here is from genome assembly GCF_000622305.1 of Nannospalax galili. Lineage (NCBI taxonomy): Eukaryota > Metazoa > Chordata > Mammalia > Rodentia > Spalacidae > Nannospalax > Nannospalax galili. The sequence goes on from NW_008354369.1 coordinate 246,733, forward strand.
GAAATTATAGTAATATACAGAATCCTTTGGGTATATGCCTATGAGTGATATGCCTGGATCGTGTAGTAGATCTATTTCTAGCTTTTTGAGGAATCTCCGTATTGATTTCCATAGTGGCTGCACCAGTTTGTATTCCCTCCAGCAGTGAATAAGTGTTTCCCTCTCCCCACATCCTTGCCAGCATTTGTCACTGTTTTTTGGATCATAGTCATTCTGACTGGATAAGATGAACTGGTGCAAATATGTGAATAACTTACCACTTTCTGATTGGATTTAAGTTCTGCTTCACAAGATGGAGCCCATACCTGGCATTGATATCAGACCTGGAACCTGTGACCAGACAGGTCTCAGGCCATAAGAAAGAACTTACTACTATTATTTTCTTAAACAAACAAAGTATTAATGACTAATTATCATATCCACAGATTAGTGCTTACCTCCAACTCTTACCAGAGAAGTTTCTTCTTTCAGCAGATGGTGATAACACAGAGACTCACAACTGGTCACTGTACAAAGAATAAGAGACTTCATATTGCTTAGCCTTGAATGGGACACCTATATTAAACCCTTGCCTCTCAAAGTTCAAGGATCATAGTGGAAGAGGAGCTGGAAAGATTATAAGAGCTAGAGGTGGTGTATGACTACAAGGAAACACTGTTTTTGAGACCAGACAGCAGGGTAGTTACTCATATGAATTCACAGCAATTGTGACAACATGCAAAGACCCACACAAGCTCAAACCAAACAAAATTCCAGCATGAGGGTGTGGAGGTGGGCAAAAAGCTAGGACCCTAACTGAGGAACTATTGGCAACTGATAGTTGCTGGGAAAGAGAAGGTTTTCTCTGAGGGTGTGACACTGAGTAGCTTAACCAGGCTCGAGGCAGTGGACCCACAATGAAGGGCATTTGGGAAAACAAATTAGACTGCATTAGCATTAAAATAATAATAACAATGATATTAAATAGGGCAGAGGCTAGTAATGGAAGGAAATATGGGAGGTATCTGAATATGATCAAAATACATTTATTGTATATATAGTGGAATACATTGACTTGAGCTGGAAACAGTGGAGGGACGTGCAGATGGGAGAGGGGTTCTAAATACCATCAAATTATATTGTATGAAAATCGCAAAAATTCAATAAAAATTTTTAAAAGAAAGAAATTCTGAAAAATCAATTAAAATATTTTCAAAGCTCTCACCCCACCTTCGAGTCATACTTTCGATCAAGAATTAGTTTCAGGTGTAGCTGTGTGTTTTCCTATAATACTGAAAATAATCTTTTTTTATTTTTTTTTATTTTATGTATATGAGTGTATTGCCTGCATGTATGTGAGTGTACCCATGTCGTGCAATGCCTCGGAGGTCAGAAGAGGGCTTTGGATCCCCCTGGAACTGGAGTTAAGAACGGTTCATAACCGCCATGTGGGTGCTGGGAATCGAACCCAGGTCCTCTGCCGAAGCAGTCAGTGCTCTTAACTGCTGATCCATCTCTCCAGCCCCCAAATAATCATTTTTTTAATGCTCCCACTGTGAACTAAGAGTCAAAGTAAAGGACTCAGAGAAGCCCTCGGTCTTGCAGGACTAGGTTGGAAGAATATGGCTTAGCTACTGTGTGATACACACCCCTAGAAAAATACTCTGACATAAGGGAAAGGCAAATATGCATACATTTTTAATTAAAAACCACTTTTTACCATACTTCTGTTATGCTCTATCAGGAAGCATAATCCAGACTTGAATATTCTATGAATGGAATGGAGTCAGTTTGTATAAAATGCTCAAGGAGTTAGAAGTATACTCATAGATTTAAGGAACCAGAAAGCTATTTAGTCATTCTTGCCAAAAAAATTCTATTTATGCTCTCATTTCCCACATTAATGTAAATCAGTCCATGGTTGTCAATTGCTGTTAAAACAGATTTCATGGATGGCTCTAAACTTGTCACCCTTGTACTCTCTGTTTTCGTTTGTTTGTTTGTTTGTTTGTTTGTTTGTACCTTTGCTTTCTCTTTCCCTTAGCAAAATGCATGATGTAGAAGATATCCTACAAGAAACTGTACCAATAATTCTGGATCTTGAAAAGCAGCTTGAACTTTTCCTTTATAGTCCCAAGTACTGGATGTTAGTTTGCTAACCATTCATTTCAAGGTAAACTTTCAAGTTCAAACTGGTGCTCTGAACCTGACCTCATCCTTTTTCTTTGCGGGGGCAGGGGGGATTATCTGTAGAACAACGGCGTGATGGTATAAATACACATCATTTATTTTTTAAAGCATATACTACATTCCATTACATTGTACAATGATGCTACAAGAATACTGGGAACTATTGGAGACTGACCACTACTAGGCAAGAGAGAGAGTAGGCCTTACCAATGATCTCTAGATGGACTACCTAGACTCCAGTGAATGAATTTGCACCAAAGAACATCTGGGTACAAATGCTTGACTTATAGGACTTAACATCTATAGCAGAATACATGGGGTCTAGTAGGGGATGAGGGGCATGGATGGGGAAGAAGTTCTAAATTTGATTAAGAACTCATATGAAATGTACAAAAGCTCAATAAAAAATTTAAATATTACATTTATCTTTTTAAATCTATTCCTACTTTTATGAGACAAATGTCAAGTTTCAAAGGATAAGTTCTGATTCTCATGTGGCAGAATTTGATAAAAAATTATTTTTGTGCACCCATTAGATTTGTATCACTATAAATTTTAGTGTGTTAACAACAACAAGGAATGCTTGCAAAATGATGTAAGGCTTCTAAGACTCTGTAACATTGAACATTTCATTTGTTGTCTATCGATTTTCCATTTTAGCACCTTCAAAATCAGGATGCATCTCAAAACTGAAGGTGTCATGATTTAATGGGCAGGGTTTTTTTTTTCAATCTTTCCTTAATGTGACTTGCAATCAATTGTAGCTTATATTCTATGAAACAATAATTCTGAGTGCAATCACTTTTCCTTTGTTATTATTATATGGAAGAACTAATAGAAGACGCATGTTTATCACAAAGAAGGTGATAATGGATCTTGAAGTTAGAGCTTGGATATCAAATATGACTCCTGACCTCTTACCACAGTGATACCAACCAGGTATTTAGATGGTGTGAGAAGAAAAGGAGTATGAGAGGATAGTCAGTCTAAGATGTAGGTAAGCAGACAGAGCACAGATTATCTATGGTCATCATGTGTTTGCTCAGGAGCCTCTGCGACCTCTTCTCTTGAACCCTTGTCCCAACAGGTCCACTCTTATATCCAGCCATAAGTATCCTGCTTCTGCATCATTCCTAACGACCTACTTCTGTTTTAAAGCACACAACTCTAAATACTCATACTGAGTATACTAAATTGTCCTGTCTTGTGACACTTAACCCATTCATTGAGTCCCAACCCCATACCTTCTTTTCCTGGCATTATCTGGATAAGGTCATTCACATCTTAGAAACCCAAATGAACTTTAATTTCTTTCTTTTTAATGCTATCTTCATGCCAAATGTGTACAAACAAACCTTGCATGTACTAAAGATTATAGCAAACACAGTGAACTCATTTTTAAAAAATATATATTTATTTTGGTACCAGGAAATGAACCCTGACAAAAGGTAAACACAGACTGAAACACTGAGCTCCATTCCTAGCCCAGTCCATTATTTTTAGGCGTATTTAGACTTAAATAACCAATGTTATAAATGATTTAGAGAGTAATTATGACACCTTGGGTGAAGAAATACCTATAAATGACCCATTTATGAATAACTTTAGTCAAATAGTAACTCTTTAAAATGGGAGTCACAGGGTAGACTTTCCCAGAATATCCTCAACATGAAGAAGCTTGTTAGGGACACATTTAACAGGAATGTATATTTTATGATCTCAAAGCCAAATTAGGTTTTAGAAGACTAGTCAAGTTGAATAATGTTTAATCAGATTTCATTACATTCAGTAGTTTTTATCTTTCTTAGACCAAGAATTTGAATGTAACCACAGCTGAGTTTTTTTTCCACGTATTTTCATTACTTAGTACATTGCAGACCCATGGCACTGAGCAGAATGAAGAGAGACGGCATATGTGATTCGTTATTATCTTACTTTAGACATAAAGTCAGTCTGGAATAAAAAATCATTTGAGAGCTCTTCGTGGCAACTTCTGGGCAGTTGGCTGCATCAAGATAAAGCTGAATAGCTCCTTCCCAGCTGCCAGCTGTCAGGAACTCATTGAAGTGGACACTGAATGCAAATTTTGTGCTTTCTATGAGAAGCACAAGACCACAGAAGTTGTTAAAGATCCTCTGGGTGGAGAGTGGAAGAGTTCTGTGGTCAGAATCAGTGATGGGAATGATAAACAAGGTTTTTCCCATGAAGCAGGGTGTTTTGACCCATGATTGCATGTGCCTGCTGTTGGATAAGGGGCATTCTTTTTATAGACCAAGGAGAACTGAAGAGAGAAAGCACAAATATGTTCTGGGATGCATTGTGGATGTCAATCTGAGTGTTCTCAACTTGGTTATTGTGAAAGAACAAGAGAAGGAGATGCCTGGACTGACAGACACCACTGGTCAACAGCAGTGGGGGCCCAAAAGAGAATCCACAAAATTTTCAATCTCCCTAAAGAAGACAATGCATATAAATATGCTGTCAAAAAGCCTTTAGGCTGGCCAGGCATGGTGGCCCACGCCTTTAATCCCAGCACTCGGGAGGCAGAGGCAGGCAGGTCTCAGTGAGTTCAAGGCCAGCCTGGTCTACATAGTGAGTTCCAGGCCAGCTGGGGCTACTGGGAGACTCTGTCTCAAAAAAAGACTAAAAAAAAAAAAAAAAAAAAGCCTTTAGACTAGGAAGATAAGAAGCTAGTACCAAACCACCCAAGATTCAGTATCTTGTTATTCTGCATGTCCTGCAACACAAATGGCAATGTATTACTCTGAAGAAATAATTCACAAAGAAAAACAAGGAGGAGGCTGAAGAATATTCTAAACTTTCAACCAAGAGAATGAAGGAAGCCCAAGAAAATAGCAGGAATATATTGCCAAGAGACACAGGCAGCAGTTGCTAAGAGCATCTACTGCTAAGTCTGAGTCTAGTAAAAAAAACAAGACTCTTTAAGAGTAAAAAATAAATGATCAGACCTTGAATCTGAAAATAAATAAATATATAAATAAAAACTACTGCTCCTGCCCTCAGGCCTCTCTTGGGGTAAGTCTACCCTGCAGCCCTCCATGCCTTGACTCCCCGAGCCACGCTCACCCTTCCATCTCCCCCGCTGTTCTCTACTCCAAGCTTGGGCCCTGTGCAATTCCTAGTCTTGGGGCCCCAGACACCTGGGGAGCCAGTGCTGCTTCCTGACCCTCTTCACCCGGACCGGCTTGGTGCCTTCCTTGGGCCCCAGGAGTACTGCCTCTGGACCCAGCCCCGCCCTCACCTCTCTCTGCTTCCCTGGTCCTGCAACACCCGGCAACCTCTTTCTGGGGCTGACAGCTTCTTTCTGAGGCTCCGAGGCTTACCTTGCCTCTCCCTGATCCTCTGCATCCAGTAAAATCCAGCTACTCAATCCACTCCCTGGGAAATCTTGGGGCTTATTCCCACCCCATCTGCCTTTGCATCCCTGCGTGGCATGGCCATGGCCAGGGTCTCAGGTCAGTCCAACACCCAAGTTCCTGAGGCCAAAATCATTCTTAGAAGATTCCAGACC
>NW_008354369.1:257602-260212 GCF_000622305.1 Nannospalax galili
ATGTACCCAATTTAAAGGGTTAAGCGAAATTAAATAAATATTTTCAGAGTCGGTCAAAACAAGATCCATATATATATTTTTAAAAAACTACTTGAGGGAAAGGGTGAATAAGAAAAAGAGAGGTGGTCACTGAACAAAAAGTTATTGTTAGAAAAGTTCTTGCCTTCTATTGCATAGCATGGAGATTACAGTGAATGATCGTTTCTACCTTAAATAGATTTTTTTAAAAAGATTTTTAACAACTATTTTTCAGAGTCGGTCAAAACAAGATCCATATATATATTTTAAAAAAACTACTTGAGGGAAAGGGTGAATAAGAAAAAGAGAGGTGGTCACTGAACAAAAAGTTATTGTTAGAAAAGTTCTTGCCTTCTATTGCATAGCATGGAGATTACAGTGAATGATCGTTTCTACCTTAAATAGATTTTTTTAAAAAGATTTTTAAACACTATCACAAGAACTGACAGGCATCTGAAATTATGGATTTCTAGTTAACATGATTTGATCACTCCACAATCTATACATGCATTGAAATACCACATCGTATCCCCCAGAGATCTGTAATTATTATCTATTTAAAATAAGCTCTGCTTCCCTGGGCTGCAGAGCCTGCCAGCCTCTTTCCTGGATGCTGGGGCTGACCTCTCCACCTGGAACTACCACTGCTTCCGGGTCCCTTGGGTCCCTGAGTTCCTTCTCAGGTCCCTGGGACCCCTCTGGACCTGGTCCCGCCCTCATCTCCCTCTGCTTCCCTGGGCTGCACAACCCTCCAGCCTCTCCCGGACACTAGGGCTGACGTCTCACCTTCTTGATTCTTCCCATCCAGACAAACCCAGTTCCTCCATGCAGTCCACAGGAGCCCTTGGGGCCACTTCCCGCCCCCATCTCCCTTTGCATCTCTGGGTGGCATGGCCACCAGCTGCCCCAGACCAGCATCTTTCCTATGCCCTGCTCCTAGGACAGTCCAACCACCAAATCCCTGTGGCCAAAATCTTTCCTAGAGGGATCCAGATCTTAGGAGAAAGACTGAGCGCATCTGATGGCATCTGACTTGGGCCTCTATGGGAACTCCTGAAGACAAAAGCAACATGGACACACCAATATAAAATCAAAAGAGAGAACTGGAAGCTTAGATGAACCAGCTTTTCATGCACAAAAAGTAAACCACAAAGGCAAATAAAGTTTATAAAAAAATAAATAAAAGCAGACCTAAACATGAAGGCTAGAGTCTTACACAAGAATCAGAAACTACAAAAGAAATTCACATGTCAAAATCACAGAGAAAAAATAATAACATGAAAAACCAAAATAACATATCACCACCAAATATCAATAGCCCTCTAGAGGAGTACAATGAGAACGCCCTAGAGATAATGGAGGACATGGAACTCAAAAGAACAGGATAAACATGATAAAAAAAATTCAGTGAATTTAAAGAACACACGAAAAAAGAAATCAAAGAACTGAAGGATAGGGATAAACTGCTGAATGAATTCAGAAAAGAGTTAGAAATATTGAAGAATACTCAGGCCGAAATGAAGACAGAAGTGAAACACTCAGTAAACCAATTAGAAATGACAGGAGAAAGCCTCACCAAGGATGAATGAAATGGCCCAAGAGACTCCCAGACAGTAACCCAGCATAGAACTAGGAAAATGAACAGCAGACCCCAAGCTTATCCAAAGAAATATTGACCACTGATTGCTGCTAGATGAGGAAGACCTGATCTTCCTAAAACAAGGAACTCTAGATAGGCTGACTAGATTCAGCAGATGGACAAGTGCTGGAGAACGGCTGGGGGTGCCGACAACACAGTGGACAGTAACAGGGATTACAGAGTATATGGGCTCCAGTGGGTGTGTGGGGGAGGGGAGACTATGGGAAGGTGCCATTTGTGCTGTGAATATATAGATGAATAAGATTGTTTGGTGTGGTCAGTATGAAATACACACAAAAAAATCAACAACTAAAAAAAGTGAGTTATTAAAACCAGATCTTCAACAGAATTGTCGAAGAAAATTTCCCCAAATTAAAGACATGCCCATACAAATACAAAAAGCATATAGAACACCAAACAGACAGGACCAGAAAAAAAACTCTCCATGGAACATCATAGTAAAAACACTAAACGTACAAAACAAAGGCAATACTGAAAGCTGCAAAAGAGAAAAACAAGTCACATATAAAGGAAAACCCATTAGGATCACAGCTGACTTTTCAGTACAAACTATGAAAGTCAGAAGAGCCTGGACCAAAGTATTCCCAGTTTTAAGTGACCACATATGCCAACCCAGATTACTATACCCATCAAAATGTCTATTATAGTCAAAGGGGAAAGAAAAATCTTCCATGACATAAATAGGCTGAAGGAATTCATGTCCACAAAACCAGCACTTCAGAGAGCTCTTGAAGCAACACAAAGAGCTGAAGAAGGGAATGACTATACCCAAGGGGTTGCAGAAAGAAATTTAATGAAGGTATAACTGTGGAAATGTACAGCTACATCATGAGTGTAAATAGAAATAAAAAAGACAGGATTCAATACACATCTTTCATTAATAACTTTAAATATCAATGGACTGAACTCCCCAGTCAAAAGACACAGACTAA
>NW_008354369.1:260403-263387 GCF_000622305.1 Nannospalax galili
TACTCACAAGGGCCAAGAACTTTCACTGGAGGAAAGACAGCATGTTCAGCAAATGGTGCTGGCAAAACTGGATCACCATCTGTAGAAGAATGAAACTAAAACCCTATCTTACACCCTGCACAAAAGCCAGTTCCAAATGGATCAAAGACCTCAATGTGAAGCCTGAAACTCTGAAACTGTTAGAAGAAAACATTGGCAAAAACCTAAAAGATACAGGTATAGGAAAGGATTTTCTAAACCAGACATCAATTGCTCAGGAAACAAGGTCAAGAATCAACAAATGGGACCTCCTTAAACTAAAAAGGACTTCTGTACATCAAAGGAGGCAACCAGGGAAGCGAACACAATATCCACAGAATGGGAGAAAATCTTCACCAGGGACACATCTGACAGAGGTTTAACATCCAGAATATATAATGAACTCAAAAAAACAGAGAATCAAGATAAGAAGTAACCCAATTAAAAGATGGGCTAAGGAACTGAACAGAGAGTTCCCGAAAGAAAAAGTAAAGATGGTTAAGAAGCATCTTAAAAGATGTTCAACATCACTAATAATTAGGGAAATGCAAATTAAAACCACTTTAAGGTTTCATCTTACCCCAGTCAGACTGGCTAAGATCAAGAGAACAAATGATACCAAGAGTTGGAGAGGATGTGGAGAAAGGGGAACACTCATCCACTGCTGGTGGGGCTGCAAACTTGTTTAACCCCTATGGAAAGCAGTGTGGAGAACTCTTAGAAAACTACAAATGAACCTACCATTTGACCCAGTTATACCCAGTTATACCAGTTATATACCCAAATAACTCATCCTATTGCAGAGACGCTTGTACATCCATGTTTGTTCCTGCTCTTTTCACAATAGCTAAGAGATGGAAGCAACCTCAGTGTCCCTCAACTGATGAGTGGATAATGAAAATGTGGTTCATTTATATGATGGAGTTTTACTCAGCAGTTAAAAAAAAGATGAAATTATGATATTTGCAGGTAAATGGATGGAACTAGAAACTGTAACACTAAATGAAGTAACACAGACTCAGAAAAAAAATTCAACATATGTTCTCCCTCATTTGTGTATCCTAGAACTAAATCCTGATAAGTGAGTATGTATCCAGACATAACTACAGGAAGCAGGATAATGGAAAGGAACCAGGGAGGTAAAGGAAAAGAAAGAACCTGAAAGAGAAGAACAGTAGGAAACATGCCTTAATAAGGGAGATATGGACAAAAATTGGGTTAGTTTAAGGGAGCGGGGAGGGAAAGGTATACAAGGAACCTAGGGGATAAAGGGAAAGAAGGAGCTCAAAGAGGTAGGATCATTGGAGGAGGGTATTATTAAGGGAGAAAGAGGGAAAATGGGGGTACCTTAATTGGGGAAACCATGATGGAGGAATTAGACGATATGAGAGATAAATAATGCCTAGCTAGTTTTAAAAACCAGAGGGAACCATACTAGTCCAACAACCTACTGAAAAATTATACATATCAGATCAAGAAATATATGTCTAGGTAAAGTTTATCTGAGAACAATTAGTCTACACGGAAAACAGTAATTAAAAGTACCAGACTAGTGGAACTAACCTTCTTGGGTGTTTAATAGACATACTTTGAGGCCTACACTAATTTAGTCAGAGGGACATAAAGGACAGTTTTTGCTCCTTGCCCTACTAGGTCGGCTAGTTCCAGGGGACTATGAGCATCTCCCAAAATATCCTGTAATTTGGTGGGTCACCTGTCCTCTTGATCCAGGAGGCTGAGAATACCCCATGAGATGGACTTGAACCAGGGTCCAGTCTACAAAGAGGAGGGTAAACACAGACGAAACATTTCCTCCATGCTTCCAAGTGAAGCCAACCATGGTCGAGCAGGACTGTTGACTTATCTTCACATAGAGGAACTGGTAAAATAAAGGAGCCAGGGGCTCCTCCCAAGCCCATGTGACCCCTGAGGAACAGATCCTCAAATGACCTTAAGAGTAAAAATAAATTGGTTTATCTGGACCAACTCTATGGTGTTAATCACCCAAAAGGAAAGTATAACCAAAAATTAAAGGGACCAATATGATTTTTTAAGAGTCCATATGTATAGCTAAAGGCTACATAACAAACAACAATGTCAGATACGAGATACCTGTTTTTGAGTTGTTGGCCAGGGTGGCCCAAGGGACTCCCAGATAGTAACCCAGCATAGAACTGGGAAAATCAACAGCAGGTCCCAATCTTATGTAAAGGAATATTGACAAATGATTGCCGCTAGATGAGGAACAGCTGACCTCTCTAAAACAAAGACCTCTAGATAGGCTGACTAGATTCACTGGATAGACAAGTAGTGGGGAGTGGCTGGGGGTGCTGACAACACAGCGGACATAGCTGGGATAACAGAGTATAAGGGGTCTAGTGGGGGGAAGGAGGCTATGGGAGTGTCTCATCTGGGGAGTGGGTATATAGTTGAATAAGATGGTTTGTATGTTCTGTGTTATGTATATATACAAAAAAAATCAACAAATTTTTAAAAAGTATTATATTTGATGAGGAAGCATAAAAATTTACATCATATTTAGTAGAGGTGATAAGCATTACCACTGAAATCTACCCATGACTTTATAGACATACACAGGTTCCAAAGATCCAAGTGCAACTGATTATGACTAGTAATAATCAGATACACAGAGATTAAAGACACCCAACATCTCAGTGTTAGTAGCAAAAACAATGAGTCTTTCTGTAAGAAAGTGTATTTTAAAATGAAATAGAGATCTTTTTAAAAGCTAAAACCTCATCCAATTGGTTATAAACTCATTCAATTTTATGTCTTACAGGGCTTATTCTGAGTTCAATATTTTATAACTGTATTAATTCAACAGTGAACCTAAAAACTTACAGCCACTTGTGAAAAAGAGGTACTCTTGCTCTGGAGTGTGTTACTGAATATGTTAAAGCTGTAGTGAAATGCTTCTTCTAATCATGTAGTTATTAATAATTAAA
>NW_008354369.1:263896-272984 GCF_000622305.1 Nannospalax galili
TTTACAGCCACTTTTGAAAGGGAGGTATCTTTGCTCTGGAAACTATTGAATATGTCAATGCTGTTTTAATGAAATGCTTCTTGTAATTATGTGATTATTAAATAAATAATTTAAATAAATAAATAAATAAATTTGGGGCTGGAGAGGTAGCTTATTGGTTAAGAGCACTGGCTGCTCTTGTAGAGGACCCACGGGGTGGCTAACAACCATTCCTAACTCCAGTACCAGGAGATTCAAAGCTCTCTTCTGACCACTGCGAGTATTGCATGACATGGTTCACTTACATACACGCAGGGAATACACTCGTGCACATAAATTAAAATAATAAAAAATTTAAATAAAATAAAGTAATGTTTAACATAGATTCGTTTTAATCACAGAAAGAATATTGTCCCTTTTTAGAAAAAGCATATTCCCAATTAAAGCAAGCAATTTACTTTCTAGGTAGTTGCTCATTTGTTTGAGATGGGATCTCCTTGTAGCCCCAGGTATCCTAAACTCACTATGTATGCCAGGCTGACCTCGACCTCAGTGAGATCCAACCCACTGGCCTCTGCATCCTGAGTGTTGTGACTAAAGCTGTGTGCCACCACACTGAATTCACTTTCTCAGTTAATTAAAATAAAAATTTCTTGAATAAACTCCCTCTGTTTGAGAACAATCAGTATTGGATGAAGTTTTCTCCTAGTATTCTATTAATAAGTTCAGCTTGCTTAGTTATTTAAAAAATATACAAATAGCTCCAATACATTTGGATCTGCTTTTACTTAACACTTACTTCTGGGTCTAAATATCCCTATGTCTCTGGGCTCCTAGGACTAGTCTTTAGTTTTCAGAACAAAATCATAACAGCCCTTCTGACATGTATTGTATTGTAGGAAGTTCAAGTCTTTTTCAGGATTTTAGAGGATGACCAGAGGGATTTCAGAAGTTCATGGGCATCTCCCATTCGGTACTATGATCCTTCTGAACTCTCAATCATGATACTCACTGGTCAATGCCTGGCTGCTGTCCCCTCTCTGAAAGTACTCACCATCCTCCATACCACTTCTCTTCCTTCATTTTCTCAAAGGCCACTAACCACAGCATTGTTCATAGATATTTTTAAGCTAAGGCTATCAGAAGTGAATTATACACAGGTTAGAATTGACATTACAAAACTGAATATTAAGTATCATCATGCTAAGAGTGAGAGGTCTTCTCTACTGCAGATCATTCTGTGACTCCTTCTTCCCTCCAGACTCCAGCTATTTATATTTTCCTGGGTCGCTCCTCTCCATCTTAACATATGGTTTCCACCCCTCTTTTCTTGCCCTGTACTCTTGACTCTAATCTTGAAATCATTTCCCTTTTCTTCAAGGGGGAATAATTTCAGTTATTTTTGTAGCATAGAATTTTCATTTCTTTACTGACCTGGCTCTTACCTCTTCATACTGTGCCCTGCAAATTTTAGCTCCACGTGGCTGTTTTGTTCTAAAAAGAGGAAATTTTACTCTAAGAGGAATTCTTCCTTTCTCCTAGCCCTCCTAGCTTAAACTGAAGAAAGAAGAGGAAGAGGGAGAGGGAGAGGGAGAGGGAGAGGGAGAGGGAGAGGGAGAGCAAGGGGGGGAAAGAGAGAGAATTTATAACATGTTTTTCTTCCCAGTAGAGTTGTCATTAAGGTGGGTATTTCACACAGATCATTCTAGAGAAGGAATGCAAGCCATGTTCTCAAATTCTTCCTACATTACATGACATTTGGAAGAAACCAAAGTATTACAAAACTATATAATCTCATATCCCTGTATTGTGATCTATATAATTTGTTCTAAGTTGCATCAACACTGACAGCATGTCGTAAATGAACATTTGTGTTAATTTTAATCTACATCACAGGGGATGTCACTTACCCCAGTCAGGAACTTACTCTGAGTACAACTGAGTATTATTGAATTGGAAAATAAACACCATGATGCTATGAACATTTTTACCCTCAAGTAATTATATTACTTATTTAGATATTGAGTGTTTAAATGGATTTATACTGGTGAGATTATTGGCTTGGTTGTTAGTATAAAGAACAGTAGAAATGGTGAAAATAAATGAATGAGTGACAAGAAAACACTAGAGGTGAACTGCAGTCAGTACTTCATGCGTTCCTAACTCACGATTACAAGACTTCAAGAAGGCATTTGGGGCAGATTCCAATCTCAAATTCATAGGCTGATGGTTGATCTGGGGAGTAGGTTTAGTAATAGAGTGCCTGCCTAGCATGCACTAGGCTGTAAGTTAAATCCCCAGCACCACAAAAGGAATGAAAAGAGAGAAAGAGTGAGAGAGAGAAAGAAAGGAAGGAAGGAGGGAATGAAGGAAGGAAAGAATGGAGGGAAAAAGGAAGAAAGAAAAGACAAAGAAAGAAAAGGCACCACTTGTCAGTCACCAATCATAGGGTAAATTGTCATCTCTTGTTTGAGCTGTTTGCTTTATGTGAACCTTCCATTCAAGGTGTTTGTAGATTCCATTAAAAAAAAAAAAAAAGGAGCTCAGCTTTCTAGGAACTCACAGTTGTATGATGGTTTATGTGTCTACTTGCTAAAAATGTTTAATGTTTGTATGTGGGCTAAATTTGCTCTGAGACTGCTTTCTTAAAAGATCATAGATTATTTGTTGTGAGCTTTGATTTATGTGACTATAAATATTTACCAAATATTTACCAAAAGAAGCTAATAACTAAACTGATCAGATAGGTAACCAAACCACAACTGTGATAGGGCCAACATCTGCTCCCTCCAGATGTTGCCAAGGACCAAAAATGGGACACAAACTTAATGATTGTTTAATAAATGAGTAACTAGGTCCCACTATAAATCTAACTAGGCTGCTGGGCAGATAAGAATGAAGAGGAAAATGAATCATATTTGTTCATTTTGTCACTTTGATCTGTCAGATACACACTTGGATATGAACAAAATAGAAGTGAAATTAGCTGATAGGATTCAGGCAGGGCTTTGCCAAGGAACACCTGAGTTAGACACTCTGTCAGCAGGCAGGGACCATCGTGTACAAGATACTATTTTATAAAATGGAATGTCTAAAAACAAAGCTAGGTTCCAGAACTGCTAGGCTGTTTCTTTATAGCAAGAAACAAAAATCATGTGAACCAAAATTCTGGCATCCACATGGTTAAGGAAAGTTCTAGAAAAATACCTTAAAAGAAAAACAAGTTAAAATAAGAACATCACTGGAAAGAAAATGAGTGTTAAGCGAATGAACAAGTAAATGTTCAACAAACGTTCAACAACTGGATTACACTGCTTCATCTTATCTATCTCTACATTAAGTATTGTTCATAGAAGAACAGGGTTGGTGACTGCAAATGGCTTAGTTATAAAGTGTCCCTTCCAAAGGTTCATTTGGAACCAGGTGTGATGACACATGCCTGTAATGGTGGCTCTTGGAAAGTGGCAACAGGAGGATCAGGAGTTCATGGTCGTCTTCAGCTATATAGTAAGTTTGGAGCCAGCCTGGGCTACATGAAACCCAGTCTCAAAGCTAACCAACTAACTAAGAGAAAGCTCGTTTTTAAAGGTTTGACTCTTACTTCAAAGAGTCTTCAGAGCTGGGCTTTTGGGAACTCACTGGATCAGTAAGTTGGCTCATTCTCGTTTTGAATTATGTACTGAGAGACATTGGAACTGGGAACAGATCCATGTGGAGGAAGCAGGCCACTAGGGATGCGTGCTTGAAGAATGTGATGCCCTTGGCTTTCCTGTTTGTACTTCACTTCCTGGAGGCCATAAAGTAGGAAAATCTACGCTGCCTCATGCCCCTGCCATGATGTTCTGCCTCATCGTGGGCCCAAAACCCAAGAAAGCAAGTGACCATGGCTTGAACTTCTGAAACTAGAGCCAAAATCAACCGTTTATCATTTTAAGTTGTTTTCTCTGGTATTTGTCACAGTGATAAAAAAAAATCTAACACAAAGGCTAAAATTCTCTATTTTACTTGACAAATTCTAGTTGTATTGCAATTATGTCTCTTTTCAGAAAAGTTATCATTTAAGTCTTATCACTATTGAATTTTGCAAGCCTAAGTCTGTCAGTTTAGAGAAGTTTGGGGATTGTTTCCTTGCTTGCTCTTGCATTATTTCTTTCCTTAAACACGTATTTATTGTGTGTGTGTGTGTGTGTGTGTGTGTGTGTGTGTGTGTGTCTACATGTGCCATGACATGCATATGGAAGTCAGAGGATAACCTGCTAGAGTCAGTTCTCGCCTTCTACCATGTGGGGCCTGGAGATTGAACTCAGGTCCTCAGTCTTGGCAGCAAATGCCTTAACTTTCTGAGACATCTCTCCAACTCACTTTTGTATTATTTCTCATATGGACTCTACAGTTAAAGTGATTATTCAAAGTTGTTTAATAATCTAGTTTAGGACTTAAAGATTTCATTTGTTGAAGATTTTATAATGCTATTTTATTCCTATAACCACAAATCACTAAAAGAAAAATATTGAAATAAATTATGGGGCCTGGAGAGCTGGCTGAGTGGTTAAGAGCACTGACTTCTCATGCAGAGGACCTGGGATCCATTTCCAACACACACATGGGAGATAATAATCATCAGCAACTCTAGTTCCAGGGGAATCCAGTGCCCTCTTCTGACCTCTGCAGGCATTGCATGATACGGGTGCACTCCCGCAGGCAATACACTCATACACATAAAATAAAAATAATAAATTAAAAAAGGAAATAAGATTATGAAAAGCAAAGTTGGGGGGATAAGGCAAGGAGACTTCTTGCAGAAAGAGAAGTAAGACAGATCTTGTAAGATATTTAGAATGAGAAATGTTGGGAAGATCATCCTAGAGGTACAGGACTAGGAAAACAGCAGAGGATAAAAGTGAGTACAGCCAGTGGAAAATGAGAGAAACATAAGAGCCTGGATGGTGCGTGATTATCAACTGAGGTTTCACAAAAAGTTAGGAGAGTAATATATTAAGAGCTCGTTTGACTTAGGGTGTGCCTAAAATACCCAAACAAGCCTGTGTTACGATGGTAGAAAGCGCAGGGAGAAAACTCTAGGAAGAAAACAATTGCATCTCAGAAAGTCAAGCAGATTGTTCTTTCTTTTCAGGACAAGATATTCTGTGACATTATGCAGAGGTCATACACTGGAGAAGCACCAGCTGATTTGTCAACATGCTCCTTTGACCTGAAATTTTTATTTCTTCCGGTTTTTCACTTTCGAAGTTGTCCACATCTAAGCAACAGGATATTCCGCCCCTCCCCCAGCCTCCCCCCATGTATGCAAGTGCCCATGTGTGCGTATGTATGTAGGACAACCTGAGTACCATTCCTCAGCCACTATCCCCTTTTTTTGATACAGGGTCTCTCACTGGTCTGGAACTCAGCAGTCTAGGCTGGCTGATCAGCAGACCCCCGGGATCCTTCTGTCTCTGTGTCCCCTGAAATTATGAACGCAAGACCTGGGTTTTTTACATGGATTCTGGGAATTGAAATCAGGTCAGGCACCTTACCAACTGTCTCTCCAGCCCTGGGACATTTTTTTATAAAAGCAACAATTGCACAGCCACATTGCATCTATATTGCAGTGAGAATGATACCAGAAAACAAGAGCCAGTAGTGAGCACCATTTCCAGAAAGGCAAGCTCTCTCTAGTCATCACTGTAGCTAAGTCACATTTTTATCAACTGCCTGGACTCTTAGGTATTTGATTTTCAAATACTATAATACTATAACTCTTTAAAGGAAAAATATAAAAAGAAAAAAGAGGAGTTTTTTTAAATGTTAAAAAAAGAACACTCCCTCAAAGTGTTCTGTTATCTGAAAGTTTCTTTCATCATTCAAAATGTCTCATTCTATAGAAATCATCCCTGAGTATAAAAACATCTTACTTGGTCTCCTGGGCCAGTGTGGTCCTTTCTCTATAGGTTCCTATCACAGGAACTGGGAGATGACTCTGTGGCTAACAGCACTTGTTGAACAATCATGAAGACTGGAGTTCAAATTTCAGCACCCACATAACCATCCAGGCATCCAGCACACATCTGTAGCTCCAGCTCCAATGGGTGTGGAGATAGGAGCATCATGGAGGTTTGCTGATTTTCAGATCATCTTAGAAAACAAGAGCTCCAGGTTCAGGGAAAGATTCTGTTTCCAAAGAAATAGGGGAAGAGTACAGGAGGAAGACACCTGATGCCTTCTTCTGGCCCCCAGGTGCATGCAATAACATGAATACCCTTCCAGGGCCTCATATATACACAGAAATTAAAATAGACAAATCTTTTAAAAATTACCTTTCATACCTCTGTACTCAATGAGCTCACGGTAAGTCAGTCAACATTCTAGCATGACCATGGAACAGATTTATGAGTCTCTACCCCTAAATGAGGAGCTATGGACAGCAGACGACTTCTGGGCAAGCAAAAGTTTGCTTTCTTTAAGGACGTGGCTCTAGTAGGTTGGCTACACTCCAGTGGGTGGTCCCACTGGATGGTATATGGGAAGTACAGATTTGACTCAATTGTTTATTTTTTAAAATAGGACTCAAAGTTGGAGGGCATAGGGCATAGGGAGGTGGTGGAGAATCTGGGAGGAATTTTGTCAAAGAATTAATAAAAATAGTCTATCAAAAGTTACTTGTCATAGAAGCTGAGATTGAGCAGATAGAGTTCTGTAGACAATGTAAATGAGCATTGATGGACAAATTAGAGTGGAGAATTTCCTAAGCAGTCATAGAGTTATCCTCACAGATGTGCCAATGCAGAGAGGCAGGAAAATGCCACTGTCAAGTCTCACATATGAAACAACTGGACAGGAATCACAGTTGTATCATGGAAACAGAAAAAGAATTATCACAGACCTAGCATTTGAATGATCCTACTGTTGTTTTAATGCCATTTTCAACCTCTGAACAGAACAGATTTTGATTTTTGATTTTGAGATGATACAAAATTGTTCCACAGATCTTAAAAGTGACTTCAAAAGACATGAGCTATTGCATTTTATTCCTAAAGCAGCTGGTGTAAAATGCAGAAACTGTCATATACAACAATTTTCTAAAAGCTTTGAGTACATGTTCAAGTCAAAAAGACATCTTTGTAAGTAGAATCATTAATATCCCCTTCATCACTTAAAAGCATGCTTTAAGCATCTAATTAAATCTGATGCTGTGCAAAAAGAATTGCTTTACAAAGAGAATTACTTGTACTGGGGATAAGGCATACCTGTATGTACTCTTATACCATGTATTAGTCACTTTACTGTTGCTGTGATAAAACACCATGACCAAGGCAACTTATAGAAGGAAGTTTATTTGACTTACTGTAAATCTCTAATTATAAGAGTCCATAATGATGGGAAGAAATGGCTAGCACCTGTGGCCAGGACAGAAAGATGAGCAATAACATCTTCAAGCAGGCACAGGAAACAGAGCAATACTGGAAATCTGGCAAAGCTTAAGAACTCTCAAAGCCCAACCTGAGTGACGTGCTTCCTCCAGCATGGCCACACCTCCTAAAGATTCCACAGCCTTCCCCAATCAGTGCCATCATATGGGGACCAAGTGTTCAAATACTTGGAGCCTACTTGGGATATTCTCATTCAAACCACCATATACCATGGGGATAAACATTGATCCTTTTTTTCAGTGCCACTGAGATTTTTCATATAGGGAACTGCTCATAATTATAATCTATGACAGAATTTTATCAAGTAACATGTTAGACATAAAGTTACTCATTAAATATGTTTTATAAAAAGGTGCTAGTCATTCTCTCCTTTGAGGCGCTTGTCAGTGAGGGATGTCCAGCCAGCCACAGAAACCCCAGTTTACTCTCAGCCCCTACCCTGAACCTTTCTGCTAAAATCCCACTACTCCATGATTGCAAATACTTAGCAATCCTCTGCTGCCGGATCCAAAATGCTCTTCTGGCCCTGGTCTTTTCTACTGTGAATATAAACAGAGTATATAATATATACTGCTCAGTCATTCTCAAGAGAACATCCTCAAATTATTCCCAGTGTTGGGTGTTAACATTCCAAAAATCATCTTTCTTTATTTTATTGAGCTTTTAAAATTTCATACAACATTTACCACTCAAATCCAGACCCCTCTCCCCCATCCATGCCTTCCCCTATCCTCCCACCAAACCCTGTGCATTCTGCCATACATGCTGAGTCCTACTGATTCAGGTGTTTGAACCCAAATGGCCTTCAGTATAAATGTGTCCACTAGAGTCTAGTCAGTCCATCCAGTGGTCGTATGTAAGTCATACTCTGCCTCACCCAGCAGCAGTCAGTCTTAAATCGTTCTCAGTCTATTGCTGGACTGCCCTCTATTTTTCACCTTCCCTTTGGGCCCTTGTTTAATTGAGCTGACAGGGGTCCCACATTTGATGCCACCGCTGCCACAGGCTCACATGAGCAAGCCTCCAGTGGCCTGGAAGCCTCTACCTCCTTATGTTCATGAACCAGCCCTGGCTCTTACAATCTTTCTACCTCCTCTTCCACAATGGTCCCTGAGCTGTGAGTGGGTGATGTGTCATATAGGAGTCCCATCCTATACTCTACAGTCTCTTATGCTCCAAAACTTGGCCACTTGTGGCCTTCTGTGTGCATCATACCCTGATGTACGTGGAAGCCTCACAGGTGAGAGTTGAGGGGTGCATTAGCCCTCTCTCTACCCCTTACTCTTTCTTTTTGTATGTTTTTAAAATTACTTATTTAATGACCACATACTTAGAAGAAGCATTGCATTACAACAGCATTGACATATTCAATAACAATTTCCTGAGCCAATCCACATTTCTTTCAAAATTGGCTGTAATTTTTAGGTTTACTGTTGAATTATTACAGTTACACAATATTGGACTCAATGTAAACCCTATAAGACATAACACTACATGAGGTTTTAAAATTTAAAAATATCTCCATTTCATTATTAAAATTCACAGTTTTATACAAAAAATTCATTTTTAATGCAATTGACATTAAGATGTTTACACATGTGTTTCTAATCTCTATATATCTGATTATTACTAGTCACAGTCAGTTACTTTCTGAGCTCCTTGGCATCTGAGCATGGATA
>NW_008354369.1:273110-273287 GCF_000622305.1 Nannospalax galili
CATTTCATTACAGCTTTAACATACTCAGTAACACACTCCAAGGAAAGAGTACATCTCTTTCACAAGTGGATTTAAGTTTCTAGGTCCACAGTTTAATTAATACAGTTATACAATATTGAACTCAGTATAAACGCTGTAAGACATAAGACTGAATGAGTCTTTACTCTTTAAAGAAAA
>NW_008354369.1:273385-303944 GCF_000622305.1 Nannospalax galili
TATGTCTATAAAGTCATCAGGTAGATTTCAATGGTAATGTTTTTCACCTCTACTAATTAGCATGATGTAAATTTCCATGCTTCCTCCTCAAACATAATACATTTTTTTAAATTTGTTGATTTGTGTGTGTGTGTGTGTGTGTGTGTCTGTATCACACAGAACATCCCAAAGCATTTTAATCAACTATACACCCACTTCCCAGATGGAACCCTCCCATAGCCTCCCTCGCCTGACTAGAGCCCTTATACTCTGATATCCCTGCTACTGTCTGCTGTGTTGTCAGCACCCCCAGCCATTTACCACTACCTGCCTGTCTGGTGAATCTAGTCAGCCTATCTAGAGGTCTTTGTTTTAGGAGGGTCAGCTGTCCCTCATCTAGCAACAATAAGTTGTTAATATTCCTTTAGATAAGATTGGGGTCTGCTGTTTATTTTCCTAGTTCTAACCTTTGGCCACCTTGGCCAACAACTCAAAAGAAAGTATCTCCTATCTGGAATTGTTGCTTGTAATGTAGTCTTTAGCTATGCATATGGAATCTTAAGAAATTATATTGGCCCCTTTAATCTTTGATGATACTTTCCTTTAGCGTGTTTAAGGCCAGTTGGCCCAGATAAACCAATTTTTTTTTACTCTTAAGCTCATTTGAGGATCTGTTCCTCAGGGGTCACATGGGCTTGGGAGGAGCCCCTGGCTCCTTTCTTTTACCAGTTCCACCTATGTGAAGATAAGTCAAAGGTCCTGCTCGACCATGGTTGGCTTTGCGTGGAAGCATGGAGGAAATGATTCCTCTGTTTTGACCCTCCTCTTTATAGACTGGACACTGGTTCAAGTCCATCTGGTGGAGTCTCCTTGGACTCCTTGATTGAGAGGACAGGTGACCCACTGCAATTACAGGACATTTTGAGAGATGTTCATCGTCCCCTGGAACTAGTCAACCTAGGCGGGCAAGGAGCAAAAACTGTCCTTTATGTCCCTCTGACCAAATTATTATAGGTCTCAAAGTATGTCTGTTAAACATAAACATCCAAGAAGGTTAGTTCCACCAGTCTGGTACTTTTAATTACTGTATGTCATGTAGACGAATCTTGGGCAAAGACCAATTGTTCTCAGATAAACCTGATGTAGACATATATTTCTTGATGTGTTATGTATAATTTGTCAGTAGGTTATAGGAGTAATATGGTTCCCTCTGGTTTTCAAAACTAGCTAGGCATTATTTATCTCTCACATTGTCACACCCCTCCATCAAGGCTTTCCCACTTAAGATGTCCCCATTTCCCCCCCTTTCTCCTTAATAATATCCTTCTCCTATGGTCCTACCTCTCTTGAACTTCTTCTGTCCCTTTATCCCCTAGGTTCTTTGTATACCCTTCCTTCCCCCCTCCCTAAAACTAACCCAATTTTTAATCCATACCTTCCTTATTTATGCCTGTTTCCTACTGTTCTTAGGTTCTTTCTTTTCCTTTACCTCTGTTTCCTTTCCATTATCCTGGTTCCTGTAGTTATGTCTGGACACATACTCACTTACCAGGGTTTGGTTCTAGGATCCATATATAAGGGAGAACATATGTCGACTTTTTTTCTGAGTCTGTGTTATTTCACTTAGTATAACAGTTTCTAGTTCCATCCATTTACCTGCAAATGCCATGATTTCATCTTTCTTTACTGATAATAAAACTCCATTGCATAAATGAACCACATTTTCATTATCCACTTGTCAATTGAGGAACACTTGGGTTGCTTCCATCTCTTAGCTATTGTGAAAAGAGCAGCAACAAACATGGATGTACAAGTGTCTCTGCAATAGGATGAGTTCTTTGGTTATATGCCAAGGAGTGGTATAACTCAGTCAAATGGTAGGTTCATTTGCAGTTTTCTAAGAGTTCTCCACACTGCTTTCCATAGGGGTTGAACAAGTTTGCAGCCCCACCAGCAGTGAATGAGTGTTCCCCTTTCCCCACATCCTCTCCAACATTTAGTATCATTTTGTTCACTTGGTCTTATTCAGTCTGACTGGGGTAAGATGAAATCTTAAAGTGGTTTTAATTTACATTTCTCTAATTATTAGTGATGTTGAACATCTTTTAAGATGTTTCATAGCCATTTTTACTTCTTCTTTTGAGAACTCTCTGTTCAACTCCTTAGCCCATCAATTAATTAAATTATTTCTTATCTTGATTCTCTGTTTTTTGAGTCCGTTATGTATTCTGGTTATGAAACCTCTGTCGGATATGTCGCTGGTGAAGATTTTCTCCCATTCTGTGGGTTTTCTGTGTGCTTCCTTGGTTGCCTCCTTTGTTGTACAGAAGCTTTTTAGTTTAATGAGGTCCCATTTGTTAATTCTTGCCCTTGTTTCCTGGGCTATTGGTGTCCGGTTTAGAAAGTCCTTTCCTACACCTATATCTTGTAGGTTTTTCCCAACGTTTTCTTCTAAGAGTTTCAGAGTTTCAGGCTTTACATTGAGGTCTTTGGTCCATTTGGAATTGACTTTAGTGCAGGGTGAAAGATAGGGGTTTAGTTTCATTCCTCTACAAGTGGAGATCCAGTTTTCCCAGCACTGTTTGATGAACATGCTGTCTTTCCTCTAGTGAATATTCTTGGCCCCGTTGTCAAATATCAGGTGGGTAAAATTGCATGTACTCATATTTGGGTCTTCAATTTTGTTCCATTGATCTATGGGTCTATTTTTGTGCCAGTACCATGTTGTTTTTATGACTAAGGATAGTTTTCTCCAATTCTGTGAAAAATGTCATGGGGATTTTGATTGGCATTGCATTGAATCTATAAATGTCTTTTGGTAGGATGGTCATTTTCACAATATTAATTCTTCCAATCCATGAGCATGGGAGGTCCTTCCATTTTCTAATGTCTTCTGCAATCTATTTCTTGAATGACTTAAAATTTTCATTGTAGAGTTCTTTAATGTATTTGGTCAGGTTTATTCCAAGATATTTTTTTGCAGCTATTGTGAAGGGGAGTGTTTCCATGTTCTCTATCTCTGATTGCTTGTTATTGGTATATAGAAAAGCTACAGACTTTTGTAGGTTAATTTTTTAACCTGCACTTTACTGAACATGTTAATAATTTCTAGGAGCTTTCAGGTGGAATTTTTGGTGTCACTTAGATATAATATCATATCATCTGCAAAAGTTATAATTTTATCTCTTCCAATTATTACTCCTTTAATTTCTTGCTATTGTCATATTGCTCTTCCAAGAGTTGCAATCACTATGTTAAAGAGAAGTGGGGATAGTGGGCAGCTTTGTCTGGTTCCTGATTTCAATGGGAATGCTTCCAGTTTTTCTCCATTTAGAATGATGTTGGCTGTGGGTTTATTATATATGGCTTTAATTATGTTGAGGTATGTTCCCTCCAGTCCAATTCTCTCTAGGACTTTGAACATAAATGCATGTTGAATTTTGTCAAAGGCCTTCTCTGCATCTATTGAGATGACCATGTGGTTCTTGACTTTGAGCCAATTTTTATGATATGTGACATTTATTGACTTACATATATTGAACCATCCTTGTATCTCTGGGATAAAGCCGACTTGATCATGGTGGATGATCTTTTTGATGTGTGCCTTTATACACTTTGCAAGTATCTTGTTGAGAATTTTTGCATCTACATTCATTAAGGATATAGGTCTGTAGTTTTCTTTTTTGGTTGTATCTTTACCTGGCTTTGGTATTAGAGTGATGCTGGCTTCATAGAAGGAATTTGGAAGTTCTCCTTCCATTTCTATCTTTTTAAATAAATTAATAGTATTGGATGTAGATCTTCTTTAAATGTCTGGCAGAATTATGCTGTAAATCCATCTGGGCCTGGGCACTTTTTTTAGTTGGAGTTTTTATATTACTGTTTCAATTTTTTGTGTGTTATGGGTCTGTTTAAGGTGTTAATCTCTTCTTGGTTTAGTTTTGATGGTTCTTTTAAAGTATTCCCTTATAATGTTCTGTATCTTTCTGGTGTCTGTTGTGATGTTTCCCCTTTCATGTCTGATTTTGTTGATGTGGAGGTGCTCTTTCTTTCTTTTGGTTAACTGGGCTAGCAGTCTATCAATCTTGTTTATCTTCTCAAAGAACCTGGGCTAATCTTCTGTCAATCTTGTTTATCTCTTCAAAGAACCAGCTCTTGGAATTGTTGACTCTTTGTATTGTTTTCTTCATTTCAATTTCATTAATTTCTGCCCTGACTTTTGTTATTTCTTCTTGTCTGATGGGTTTGGGTTTCCTTTGCTGTTGCTTTTCAAGTGTCTTGAGTTGCAATGTTGAGTCATTTATTTGTTTTCTTTCCAATTTTTTGATGTAGGCACTTAGAGCTATAAACTTCCCTCTAAGGACTGCTTTCAGTGTGTCTCAAAGTTTTTGTTGTATTGTATTGTCCTTTTCATTTAGTTCCAGGAATACATTTATTTCTTTCTTAATTTCTCTTTTGACCTATTCATCATTTAGTCGTGTGTTGTTTAATCTCCATGTGTTCATGTGGTTGCTGGGGATTCTTCTGGGGTTTATTTTAAGCTTTATTGCATTGGGTCTGATAGACTGCATGGAATTATTTTAATCTTTTGTATTTGTTGAGGTTTGTTTTGTGCCCCAGTGTATGGTTGATTTTGGAGAAGGTTCCATGGGGTGCTGAGTAGCAAGTATGTGCTTTGGTGCTTGGGTGGAATACTTGGTAAATGTCTGTTAAGTCCATTTGATATATGGTATTGTTTAATTCAGATGTCTCTCTCTCTCTGTTAACTCTACCCTGTTGACCTATCTAATGGGGACAGTGGAGTATTGAAGTCCCCTACTATTAATGAGTTGGGATTAATCTGGTTCTTAAAGTCCTGTAGTATTGTTTTTATGAAGTTGGGTGCACCAGATTTTGGTGAATATATGTTCATGATTTTAATATCTTCTTGATTTATTGTTCCTTTGATCAGAATGAAGTGGCCCTCTTTATCTCTTCTGATTAGTTTCAGTTTAAAGTTATTTTGTCAGATATTAGAATTGCTACACCTTCTTTTTCCTTAGCACCATTTGCTTGGTATGATTTTTTTCCATCCTTTCAATTTAAGATAGTGTCTGAGATGGGTTTCTTGCAGACAACAAAAAGATGGGTTTTATTTCTTAATCCATTCACCTAGTCTGTGTCTCTTGACTGGGGAGTTCAGTCCATTAATATTTAAAGTTATTAATAAAAGATGGGTATTGAATCCTGTCATTTTTATTTCTGTTTACATTCTTGATATAGCTGTACTTTTCCACACTAATACCTTCATTGAATTTCTTTCTGCAACCCCTTGGGTGTAGTCGTTCCTTTCTTCAGCTCTTTGTATTGCTTCCAGAACTCTCTGAAAGGCTGGTTTTGTGGATAGGAATTCCTTCAGCCTTTTTATGTTGTGGAAAATTTTTCTTTTCCCTTCGAGTATAATAGACATTTTGGCTGGGTATAGTAATCTGGGTTGCGTCTGTGGTCATTTAACACTGGGAGTGCTTTGGTCCAGGCTTTCTGGCTTTCATAGTTTGCACTGAAAAGTCAGCTGTAATCCTAATGGCTTTTCCTTTATATGTGACTTGTTGTTTCTCTTTTGCAGCTTTCACTATTGTCTCTTTGTTTTGTACATGTAATGTAGAGAGTTTCCTTTCTCGTCCTGTCTGTTCGGTATTCTATATGCTTCTTGTATTTGTATGGGCATATCTTTCATTAGTTTTAGGAAATTTTCTTCTACAATCCTGTTGAAGATCTGATTTATACCAGTATCCTAAGATTCTTCTCCTTCCTGTATGCCTATGATTGGTAAGTTTGGTCTTTCAATGGTGTCATACAATTCCTGCATATTCCATTCTTGTGATTCCTGAAATTTTTTACAATCTTTGCTTGAGTGGTCATCCACTTTATCTTCAAGTCTTGATACTCTGTTTTCCATTTCATTCATCCTATTAGTGATGCTGTCTCCTGTCATTTATAATTGGCTTACTGAGTGTTTCACTTCCTTCTTCATTTCAGCCTGAGTAGTCCTCAATATTTCTCTTTTCTGAATTCATTCAGAAGTTTATCCCTATCTTCCTTCAGTTCTTTGATTTCTTTGTTTGTGCATTCTCTAAATTCAATGAATTCTTTTATCACGTTTATAATTGTTCTTTTGAGTTCCATGTCCTGCGTTAACTGTAGGGTTTCTCATTATACTCCTCTAGAGGACTATTGATATTTGGTGGGGATATGTTATTTGGGTTTTTCATGTTATTATTTTTTCTCTGTGATTTTGACATATGAATTTCTTTTGTAGTTTCTGATTCTGGTGTGAGACTCAAGCCTTCAAGTTTAAGTATGTTTCTTTTTGTGAACTTTATGTCTTTGTGGTTTACTTTTTCGGGCATGAAAAGCTGGTTCGTCTAAGCTTCTGGTTCTCTCTTTTGATTTTATATTGGAGTGGCCAGATTGATTTTGTCTTCAGGAGTTCCCACAGAGGCCCAAGTCAGATGGGGATTAGATGTTCTCAGGCTTTCTCCTAAGGTCTGGATCCCTGCAAGAAAGATTTTGTCTTCAGGAATTTGGGGGTTGGACTGGCCTGGGAGCGAGGCCCAGGAAAGATGCTGGTCTAGGGAAGCTGGTAGCAGTGTCACCCAGAGATGCAAAGGAAGAAGGGTGCAGGAAGTGGCCCCAAGGGCTCCTGGACACTGCACTGAGGAACTGGGTTGATCCTGGAAAGAGAGGCCTGTGGGTCAGAGAGAGGCCTGCAAGTTGTGCAGGCCCAGGGAAGCACAGCCTTTTTGTATATTTTTATTGCATTTTTGTGTATTTAATACAAACATCTTGATCTTCTTTATACCTAGGCCAGCTGTGAAGACCCTGACCTGGATCGGGTCCCCTGCCAATTGGGAGAGCAAGAGGCGTGGAGTCACGACACAGACACCGGGAGTCCAGTAGAAGCAAGCACTAGGAGAGGTGCTGCAGCCTTGTTTAATGCAGGAGGGGGCAGGCCTTATATTTCCCTTTTCTCCGCCCCCAAGTCCCTTTAGTCAGTGTATCATTTTCTGCTTGGTCCATGCCACGCAGTCTGTCAGCAGTCACTGGGCTCGAGAGCAGGGTACGGAGGTGTGGTCTCCTTTTGGTGGGCTATTTGCGGACCAGGAAGTGAAGTGAATTCTTGCTGAATCTGAGGGCTCTGGGTCCATGCCATTTTTGGAGGCCTCCTGCTACATTTCCACCCTTTTTCTTTAAAAATGACTGTCCAGCGAGAGCCTGTAGGCAGCTCCACCTCGGGATGATCCCAGGATCATGGACTGTGCCTGTCTTAGGTTGTCCTATTTTGGCATGAACCTTACCTGTCATTGGAGCACGGGTGTACATGTCCATGTCCTGGCTTCGGTTGATTCAGCCCAACAGGAGCTTACCTGTCATTGACTACCAGCCCTCCAAGGGGTATCATCCCCGGGGATCAGTCAAGGTGGGAAATTATCTGTAGGAGGCCTCGTATATTTGTGCAAGCCAAGTCTGTTGGGCTGCATAGGGTGGGTTGAAATCATCTTCGTGTATTGCTCTGAGGGCCTGATACACTGAGTGATTGAATTTTTTCTGACTGCAGGACTGAAGAACAAGGCATTTAAGAAGTAGAAAGAGAAGAATAATTATGCCTGTCAGGAGTAGGTAAGTGAAAATCCATCGTGTATTGCTCTGAGGGCCTGATACACTGAGTGATTGAATTTTTTCTGACTGCGGGACTGAAGAACAAGGCATTTAAGTAGTAGAAAGAGAAGAATAATTATGCCTGTCAGGAGTAGGTAAGTGACAATCCAAGACGGGTCAAACAGTGCTTTTAGATTAGACCCGATTTTCTCTAAGAACCCTGAATTGATGTCCAGTGTGGGAGCATGGGTATAATTTAGAGCAATAATTTCATTAGTTAGTAATATAGAGTAGTTAAGAAACTTTTGATTCCAGTCATCGGGAATATAGTGCACGAGTTGTAGGCGCACTTCAGGATATTCCGTTCTTTATAGGGGGTGAGATAAAGTGACCTAAAACAAGGGTCACAAGCTAGCAGAGCCATGTCTTTGGTAATTGCCAGCTCTTCACTTAAGAGATCAATTTGTTGTTGTAACACATTAATTGCCTGGTGAAGATGCTGATTGATAAGGGACTGAGTGTGAAAGGAAGAGGAGGTTTTGGACATGGCCTCGTTGAGTGTCTCCACAGTAGTGGAGGATTGGGTGATAGCCACTGCAGCAGTGGTGGCCGACCCTAATGCAAGGATGATGGCTGAGATGAGAGCAGCAGTGACCCCAAAATCCTGTTTTAAGTGGAGGGCTTGTGACAAGGCTGTCCTCTCTATAAGGGTGACAGCATGGAAGTGGGTTGCATGGTGACTGGAACCCAAAGAGCCACGGGTTCACGATTAGAGAGAACTATGTGAGCTGGATCGTTCCAGCAGGCTGCCAGTACACAGGTGGTGTTGGTATCGGAGAAGTTGAGTTGTCCCCGAGGGTCGGAGGTAACATTGGCTAGCAATAAGGCGAAGAGGGGCCACACGCAAATGGTGGTAGGGGGCCAGGATGTCATGTGATCAGTGGATGTAAGGATTTTGTTTTTGACACAAGTAGTGGGATTGGTGTTAGTGTAAGTGCCATTGGAAAGCTGAAGGCCCTGCTGTGCCAGTAACAGCCTCATTTCCATGCAGGCGTGCAGACCATAGAGGTCCCAGTTACCAAGTATTGATTCTTGTTTGGTATGGGAGATCTTAATACTGCAGGGATAGGTGGGGGCCAGTTGTCTCCAAGATCCTAGGGGGTGATTAGAAGGGGAGTGGCTGAAGCGGCAAAAGGGAGGGATGGCATGGTTGGGCTTAGGGTGGCATCTCTGCCATGGTATAGGGAGCGTGAAGAAAAGGGGTGCAAGGGAGCATGTGTGTGGGCAGTTGGGGAGAGGTGGGCATAGAATGGCAGGGCAAAATGGGGATGGGGTGGCCATGCCCTCAGCCTCTCCTGTTATGATTGTCCCCAGTGCAGTGAAGACCGAGGGTACATCAGTGTTGTTGAAGGGTAGGGGAAAGGCCCTTGAGTTTAAGCATGTAGCCCGAGGAGGCACTGCTGACATAATCTTGGATGGTCAGGTTGAACAGCCCAATGCATGAGAATGTGTTGTTGGTAGTGAAGCATAGAGAGTTATTTAGGGGCCAGGAGCCATTGAGTGATTCCCAGGAAGTAACTGGGTCCATGGTGGGGAGGCCAAGCATAGAATTAGTTGAATAGAGGGTGGGGTAGGCTGGGGAATGAAACGATAAGGGCAAGAGTATAGGCGGGGAGGGGACCAAGGCCCAGAGATCATGGGCCATGGCAGGGGCCAGGAAGAGAAAACCAATTATTCAGATAGTGGTGAGGTCTCTGGTTCCTGGGGGTCCTGTTGGTCAGTTTCTGGTCTCACATCCCTTGCTGGAACCCATACTGGCTTTGTTTCTGTCTGAGGAAACACATAAGCATAGCCTCGCCCTCTTGTTAACAAGGGGGCGGGCAGTTGCCATTGACATGTTATGTGGTCCTTCCATCTCACTAGTGGCAGGAGTGTAGGCCTAGGTATGGTAGCCCAGTGTTTGTAGGCTGGGCTCAACCCATTTTCATCGAAGAACAGGAAATTAATGCTGAATAGAGCTTCGATTAGAGCCAGGTGTGGGTCCCTTTTAGACTCGGGTAGCAAATTTTTGTAATGTTTCTCTGAGGGTCCTATTGGCCCACTCCACAATGGCTTGTCCCTGTGGATTATAAGGGATGCCAAGGGAGTGGCTAATTTTCCATGTTGACAGGAATGATTGGAATCGTAGAGAGGTGTAAGCTGGCCCATTATCAGTTTTTAGGGCCCATGGCATTACCAGCATTGCTGATTTGACTGCCTTAGTGGCATGTGAGGCCTTTTCACCAGTTTGAGCAATGGTGAAAAGAAAGGAGTAGGTGTCAACAATGACATGGACATACTTAAGATTACCAAAGGAGTTACAATGGGTGACGTCCATTTGCCAGAGGGCATTGGGTGGGACACCACACGGGTTAACTCCGTATCAATTCAGGGGGCCTAAGGGAGCAAGGGGTACACATGTAACACAAGATCTGCTCAGATGTTTACATTGAGAGATGGGTAGGTTGGGTAGAAGGCAGTGCAGACTGCGAGGAGAAAGGTGAAATTGTTGGTGTAAGGCTCTGGCTTGTTCTAGTAGGGGAATTTCTACGGACATAATAATTTTATCTACTTTGTCATTTCCCTTCGCCAAAATCCCAGGGAGCTTGGTGCGTGATCTTATGTGGGAGATGTGCCAGGGCCATTGTCTGTTATCTAAGATAATGTGGAGAGCTCTCATGGTTGTAGTGATGGTATCCTTGTGGCCTTTTACCCAAGCAAAGGGAAGACATCTGAGGGCCTGAACCACATACTGGCTGTCGGAGAATATATTGAGCGGCTCAGTCTGGCAGACTTGGAAGATTTTTAACAAGGCCAGGAGCTCCCCCAACTGGACAGAGCCGGAATTGGCTTGGACATAACAGGTGTCATCCTTTCCCATGCGCTGAATGACAATGCTATAATGGGACTTATTGGCATCTGAGAAGGCTAGCGTGGCTAAAGGTAGGAGTTTTTTTCAGGGGGAAGTGTGTGGCTGAGTGGTGATTTCCAAACAGGCCAGGCTGGCCAGTTTCTTACCTGGGGGTGTGTGGTTATCCAACTCCCCTGTGAGCCCGGACATCATTAGTTGGAAAGCCAGAGAGTCTGCCCATAATGTTTGGGAATGCTTACGAGGAAAGGGAAGTATATTTTTGTCAGGTTCCTTTCCGAATATGCGCCTGGCTGTTTGTCGGGCCTTAGTTGCTAATTTGAAGGCAATATCATACTTAGAGCTAAGCCTAGTTAGGTCCTAGGTGGATCCACACCAGGGGGTCTTGCTGCCATAGCGCCCCCAAGACACCATGGGGTTAAGCAGTTTAATTACAGTATCTATACAGTAGCCAAGGAATGTGAAAGGTTCATGTATTGTAACTTGTCTTGTGCAATGTGGAGACCTAGACATTCTAAATCGCAAACAGACTGGGTATTGCAGCCTGTAAATATTGTGAGATTTGCGTACTAGCAGTACATTGTCCATATAGTGGATGACAATTAGGTCCTTGAGGATGTTGGTTAAGGCCTTATTAACATATAATTGACAGATTGTGGGGCTATTTTTCATATAAGGCCTGGAATTGCAAGTCAGGGACTGGTATAAATTGAGCCAGTTTATAGTCCCACAGATTTCTTGGAGCTCAGTCAAGGTATATACAGTTTTTTGCAAGATGGAAGGGTTAAGCAGTTTAATTACTGTAGTACAATATGATGGGATGGGGGGATGGCTGTAGGGTGTGGTAAGCCCGCTTGTAGTGATAGTTGTAGGGTGTGGTACGCCCGCTTGTAGCAAGCCCATCTTTTCCATCTGCACATTGACTGCTCTAAGATCTTGGAGGAGTCTGTATTTCCCCAATTTCTTTTTAATAACAAATATTGGAGTATTATGTTTACTGAGAGAGGGCTCGATGTGGCCAAGCCTCAATTGTTCAGCTACCAAATTTTTGAGGGCAGATAATTTAGGTTCTATTATAGGCCACTGGTCCACCCAAATGGCACCATTAGAGAGCCAGGTGATGGGGATTGGCTCGGGGGCCAAGATTGAAGTCGATCCCGGGTGGGCAGTGGCCATTAGGATTGAGGGTGTTGGGCAAGGTGTTGTCCTTTCCCTGATAGTCCCAAGTTATCGTGGAAGTTATCATGGAGCATTATATCATAAAAGATGTGGTCATCCATGGTAAGGACCACGCCCATGTCCTCTAGGATGTCTCAGCCCCATAAGTTATGGGGAATATTCACTACTATGGGGGTAACTGTTCCCTGGTTCCCATCCAAGTCCTTCCAATATACTGGACATGTGACCAGCTTGGTACCTTGTGTGCCACCAACTCCTTTTATTGGTGGGCCTGGCCAGTATTTCCAACGAGGGAATTTAAGGGATTCAGTTTCTGATATAATGGTGACATCAGCCCCTGTGTCTACTAGGCCCTTTACGGCAGTTCCATCTAGGAACAGGGTCATTAGTGGGGAGTGGTTGAGGATTGGGAGAGTCCATAATATCTGTCTCGTTTCCCCTCTTGTGGGCATGGCTGAGGGGTGCCCCATGTGGAGTTTAAAGGAGCCGAGTCCGGTTGAGGCTGTGACTTACAGTCTTTAGCCCAATGGAACCCTCTTTTGCACTTGGGGCAGCGAGTCTTGGGGCGGGCTGTACCTCTTGGGCAGTGGCTACGAAAGTGGCCAAGCCCCCCACAGTTCCAAAGTGGGCGGGGTTTCCTTGTGACAAAAGAGTCTCCAAGGAGGCAGTCAAAGCCTCAATAGGGCCTTCCCTGGGGTCTAAGTCTCTAGTAGTGAGTACCCATTTGTGAACGTTATCATTGCGGACAAGTGTGATAATATTACAAGTAGGGGTGTTTAGTCCCTCCCAAGTTAACTGTTTGACAAGCACCTCTCAGGTGGGTCCAGACTCCACTCTACTGCCTCGGTGACATGGGTAAGGAAGTCCATGAAGGACTCTCCTGACTGTTGAATCAAATTATGGAAAAAGACTTGTGGGTCACGAGGAGAGCAATATTTAAGGGCCTTAAAGGCCAAGTCAGAAACTTGTTGGAAATAGGCAGGAGGGCAATAGCAGACTGGGAGATGAGGTCAATATATTGTCCGCATCCAGTGAGCATGTCCAACATAATGTTGAGGCCATATTGGAGATTTAGGCATGCCTGGTTTTCAGTCTGATCGTCATAGGCTGCGCACCAGTTTAGAAAGACTGAGGGTTCTAAGACTGCCTTTAGTAAGCTATACCAATCATAGTGGGTTTGTAAATGTAAGGACCACTGGTGAAGAACCTGTTCGAAATATGGGAAGTCAGGTCCCGATTGCTCAGCTGCCTTGTGAATGAGAATGAGGTCAGCAAGTGGGGTGGGCAGCCATGGACTCTGTGCCACATCAGGGCCGACATTAACCGGAAGTGTGGACAAAGGCAGGTGAAGCTTTAAGGAGGGCGGTCTAGGAGGGAGGGGCATGTTAGCAGGGGAAGGGGCAGGATGGTTATTGCATGGGGAGAGAGCAACTCTTTCCACGGGTAATGGGGTGGGGGAATTTCTGGGCATGGTAGCTCTAGGAGAGTATCTTGAGATATAGGCAAAGGCGCTCCTTCCTTATTGGAAGTGGGTGCAGAGGCGGCGTCCACCTCCAGGTCTGGGGGGTCTGGGAGTTCCAGGGTCAAGGTAATAGCCAGATCTACATTAGATTGCTCCCGGCAGTGTTTGTTGTAGGCCAAGATGACTTCCTCAGGAGAGGAGGATTTAAGCCTAGCAATGATGGCTAGGAGGATCGGTACGAACGATGCGGGGGGAGTAATCCCTGACCCGACCTCCCTTTTTGGGGCCAGGAAGAGGACCCGCATCCATGTGTCAGGGTCCCACATGTTTTCAGGGGAGACCCATGAAGCTAGATTAGTGGCTTTGTCCCAAAAGTGTTCAATATCTTTTGGTTTCACTTTCAACCCTCTGGTTTTAAGGAGCAGCTTGACTGCTGCCATTTGTGGTTCCCTGCATTGGGGTTGGAAATTAACCATTGTGGGAGGATCTTGCAAAGAGGAATTCACCACAAAAGTAGAAGATGAGGGTGACTACCAAGAGGGCACAAAGGAAGCAAAGAAGCACTGTGAGACACTCAGATGTAAACTGCCCCAACATGTAAAAGTGTATCAGATCCAAATGTCTTGTGATCAGTGAGGGACTTCTGGAGGCCATGACACCTCCAACCGTATGTTCACACAGTGTCTCCAGGACAGGCAACAGGGTGATCCAAGGCCTGGGCTCTGAGTTCGGGGTGGATCAGCCCTTATGTGAACTCACTGGGATGAGGCAAGAGGGAGGAGGTGCCGATGTGGGCTTCGGGACCACGTGGCAGAGCGTGCCTCCATGATCTACCAAACTAGTCCAACAATAAAGATGACAGACAGGGTGGAGGGGACAGAGGAGGGGGATACTCGCTTCCCCTCGAGCAGCTGAAGAAACAGACAAATCCGGGGGCCTACTTACTCAACGAACCGAGGTTCTGGGTGTCGCCAACACCGTGGGCGGGGGTCCCTGTTCAGGCACGAGATGTTGCGGGTTCTCCTCAGGCCAGCTGTGAAGACCCTGACCTGGATCAGGTCCCCTGCTGATTGGGGGGCGGCAAGAGGTGCGGAGTCACGACACAGACACCGGGAGTTGGGTAGAATCAAGCACTAGGCGAGGTGCTGCAGGCTCATTTAATGCAGGAGGGGGCAGGCCTTATATTTCCCTTTTCTCCTGTCCAAGTCCCTTTAGTCAGCGTATCGTTTTCCAATTGGTCCATGCCATGCAGTCTGACAGCAGTCACTGGGCTCGTGAGCAGGGTACAGAGGTGTTGGCTCCTTTTGGCGGGCCATTCTCGCTGAATCCTAGGACTCTGGGTCCACACCATCTTTGGAGGCCTCCTGCTACAACCTTCCCCATTAGCAAGCCCCCAGACCCTCCCTATTGGAAGTCATGCACTCTGTCATTTGTGTTAAGTCATATCAAGTCATTAGTGTTCCCAGACATCCCTCAGTGTTAAGTTCATTCACTAAGGTCTAGTTAGTCTATCTAGAGTCCCTCCTTTTAAGAAGATCAGCTCTTCCTCACCCAGCAGTAATCAGTTGCCAATAGTTCTTTGGCTATAATTGGGGACTGGTACCAATTTCCACAGTTCTGTACTGGGTTTTTGTCTGCTTGAGTTTGCATGGGTCTTGTGCATGCTGACACAATTGCTGTAAGTTCATGTGCACAAAGTCCAGGAGCCTGTAAGACTCTTTTTCCGTATGGCCATGCACCTCTTCCCCTGGTTCTTACAATCTTTCCACCCTCTCTTCCACAGTGGTCCCTAAGCCTTGTGTTGATGATGCTTAATACAGGAATCCTGTCTAAGGACCTACACTCTGCACATTCTTATTCTCTAAGCTTTAGGCCATTTGTGGCCTTTTGTGTTCATTGCCCTCTCTTGCATGAGGGAGCTTCACTGATAAGAGTTGAGAGATGCTTTAGTATTCTCTCTACCCCTTGTTCCACTATGTTCTGTGAATCTAGGAGTAGAGGTTCCATTGAAGATGTATCACTTAGGGTTGAGCATTTCACAGACACTTATTCTCTGTGTGTGAACAGTTGTGGAACTCTGTAATAATCTCTGTGTCTTGCAAAAAAAAGGTTCTTTGATGAATGGTGACTAGGATATTTCCCTGTAAATATAAAGATCCATATTTTTCACATTGTAAGAAATTACATTTGTTTAGGGATGTGACAGCCTTGGGGTTTTCTCTAAGATCTATGACCTTTCCAGCCATTTGTATTTGACTATTTACAGTACCATACATGAATTTTCTCCCATAGAGTGGGCTTTAAGTTCAATCAGGTACCTGTTGATTACTCCGAAGATAAAAATGCCACTACTGCCCCAATATAGTTTGCTGTGCTGGTCATTGTTGTTATTTGGCCTTAAAGCTGGGGTTGGGCCATTAACTGATGTTCTCCCTTAGCAGCTTATATAATTCTTTCCAAATGTATGAAAGCTGGCCTTCAGGGAGGTGGCTTCCAGGACAGTTCCAGCTGCATTGCTCCAAATCCTGTGTCAGAAGTATTCCCCGTCTTCAGCAGTAGGGTCTTACCTTCAAGTTCTGTGAGGCAATCAAGGGCTGTGGAAATGGCCTGTGTAATTTTGGGAGTCTCTTGGACCCTGGCCAGCAACTCAAGGGAAGGTTTCTTCTGTCTGGCACTGGTTCTTGGTACGTAGTCTTCTTCAGCTATTCACAGGGACTCATGTAAAGATACTGTATGTGTAATTTTTCAGTAGGTTTTTGGACTAGTATGATTCCCTCTGGTTTTTAAAAACTAGCTAGGCATTATTTATCTCTCCTCTCTCTCTCCCTATCTAACCCTCTGTCAATGCCCTCCCTAGTAAAGTATCCCCATTTTCCCCATTTCTTCCTTGATAATTCCTATGGTGCCCCCTCTCTTGAGCTCCTTCTTCCCCTTTACCTTCATTTTTCCTTGAATAACCCTCCCTCTTCCCCTCCCATCTAAACACCCCCATTTTACTCATTTCCCTCTTAGGAATATCTGTCTGCTACAATTCTCTCTCAGGTTCCTTATCTTTCTATCAGGTAAAATTGGAATGCTTCATTGCTCTTCAAATTTTGCATTTCTTTCTACCCAAGAATGTATTACATTTAATTCATATATTTTGTAGGGATTCAACTTGACATAACTGTGCCCATCTCCAGTCACCTCCCACTATTACACCTTAATAATCCAAAGTCTCCTTTCTTTATTTCCCTGAAGACTATGCTGAAAAACACAAGAGTCATATGGAAAACATTAAAACTGGATTCTGACTCAGGGTACGTGCCTGATTCCTCAATATTATCTGAAGATGACTCCAAACAGAGCAATGTCACTTTTGTCCTAACTCAGATTTGCCCCTTTTCTATGCAAATTGTGAGGGCCTACATTGGCCTCCTGACACCTAGGGTCATGCTTCTGTTTTGGCAAGACCCCCAATCAATTCCATGTTATCCAGTCTTGAAGGGTCTGTCTGCTTTTCTTCATAGCACATTGGGGCAGCTCCTCAGACACTGACAACCAGGTGGTTCTGGACCATGTTCACTGGGGACTTAAAATTCTCTTTTGTGGATCATCTCTTCTCCTTTTCTATTAGAATAGTTTCTGGATCATTTATATGTGATCTTCAAAAATTGACAACAACTTTTAATAATTTTGTTTATGGGGAGTTTTTTATGTATGCAGATAATTTTTACTAAATCGATCATTTCTTCTTTTGCATCTATAATCAGAAAACCTCACAAAGAGCAAGTCTTGTGACCCAAGCATGTCCTATCTAGGATGTTCTTTTATTTTTGCTAAAGTTCATTTAATTAGATTTATAATTAATTTCCATATACTATATCCATGTCTACTGCTCTGTTCATTTTTTTTTAATCAAAGTAATTCACATCCTGAGCACCATTCACTGGATAATTTCTTTCTCCATGAGTATGTGGTACTTTCCATCAGATAACAAACAGAATTTAAGATTTCTGCTCTATCCCACTAATTTATACCTATATACTACCTTTTTCTATATTTTCAGTCTTTGGTAGTTTCATAATGTGCATAGTGAATGTTAGTCTTTTTGCTCCCATTCTCCTCTTTCATTCCCCTCCCTCTGCTGCTGACTCCCTTTCTACTGTCATGTCTTCCTTTTGTGTATGACCCACTGAGTTCATAGAGTTTCTTACCCAGGTGGATGGGACAGTGATATTTATTGGAGCAACTTCCCTGTGGTACAGCACTGAACAAACAGCATCTTCTTCCCCAGAGACCATTAACTACCACTAGTCTCTCCAGGAGAAGTGGAAGTTTATGGGACCTCCCCCCAGCCATGATGAAATGTTGATGGGCAAAATTTTTTTCTCCCTCATATGTAGATCCTAACCATGAATTTTTATTTTAAAAAGAAGCCTTCTGATGCTATGGGGGCTAGAATCCATGGAGGAAGCTTCCAGGTCAGTTCCAGCTATATTGCTGAAAGTCTTGTGAACTAAGTCTGTCCTGTGTTCAGCAATAGGGTCTTACCTCCAAGTTCTGGGAGGCAATAAAGGGTTGTGGCAATAGCTTGTGTTATTTTGAGAGTCTCTTGGACTACCCTGACCAGCAACTCAAAGGGAAATTTCCCCTGCCTGGCACTGTTTTTGTTATATAGCTATATACATGCATATACATATATATATGCATATATATTTATATAATGTGTATTTTTCAGTAGGCTTTTGAACATTTCCCTCTGGTTGTTCATACTGTGTTATTCTTCTGTCCTCTCTCTCCCCCTGCATACCTCTCACCACTCAATAAAGAAGTTTTTTTTGGCAATAGATGGAGACTATTACAAAGTTTCATAACTGGTTAAATGCATAGAATAAGTGTCTGTGAAGTGTCTAGCCCTTAGTGACACATCTACAATGCAACATCCACACCTAAGTCTCAAGGAACATAGTGGAATTGGAGGCAGAAAAATATTAATGCATCTCTCAAGTCTCAGCAATGAAGCATCCTTATGCAACAGATGATTAACCCAGAAAGCCACAAATAGCTAAAGTGCAGAGATTAAGAGACTGCAGAATGTTTGTCCCTGGGTAGAGCACCTATATCAAATTTCTGTCACCCAGAGTTCAGGGACCATTGTGGAAGAGGGGGCAGAAAGATTTTAAGAGGTAGTGGTGGTTGATGACCGTAGGAAACGGTTTTCCTGGGAAAGTTACTCACATGAACTTACAGCAATGGCTCCAGCATGCACAAGACCCACAGAAACTTAAGTCAAACAAAATCCAAGCATAGTAGTGGGAAAGTAGGGAAGACGCTGCAACCTTAGTTGAAGAACTATTGGCAACTGATAACTTCTGGGAGATAAAAGAGAGAATCAGTGTTCTTTAAGGTGTGACACTAGATAGGTTAACCAGGCTCCAGTGGATGGATGTATCACAAAGGACATTTGGGGACACAAACTTGACTCAATAGGCCTTATATATGACAGAATACATGATATCTGGTGGGGCAACTATAAGAAGAGTACAGATAGGGTAGGGAGGTCTAAATATGATCAAAATATATTATTTGAAATTCACAAAAATTAAATTAAGAAAAGGTCCCTCCCCCCAAAAAAGAGACCTCAAGGGAAGCAGGATTGTAGAACACATTGCACATGAAAGTGGAGGGAAGGGAATGCTAGGTCTAAGGAAAGAGGGGTCAAGATGAGAAGGAAAGAAGAAATAACCAAAACCAAAAGATAATCACAGCTATAGTGAGTTCATGACTGTAATAGCCATGTCATGTCTGGAAGATGTCTTTTTCTTGCATGTCTTTCATCCTCCAATTCTTATAGTCTTTCTACCACCCTTTTCTATGATGGTCTCTGAGCCTTAGAGGAGGTGATACAGATGATCTATGTAGGGCTGAGCACTCCACCATCACTAATTTCAGCACTTTGGTCAATTATAAAATTCTGTATTAATCACCACCTGCTACAGTAAGAAGCTTTTCTGAGGAAGGCTGAGCATAGCACTAAGCAATGAATAAACATGCGTATTTAGAAGGCACTTGACAACATGACCATTGAACAAAACAACAGCAGCAGCTCCCTCCTGTTGTCTATGACTTCCCCAGCATGAGCTCTTTACTAGATTTACAGAACCAGGCATGAGTTCCCTCTGGGGGAATGGTCCTCACATTTAATCAGAAAGTGGTAGGCTACCTCCATAAAAGTCATGCTATTACCATACCAGAGGGCACATCTTGCCTACAAGGTCATTATTGTAGCTCACAGGATTCACAGTTTGGTAAGACTGTTGATTTTGTGCTCCAGCAGCTTGCATAGCACCTTGTGGCACTCTGAAATCTAGCCAGTACAGAGAAAGCTTTCAGTTCAATTCCATCTTGCTCTCTCTGTGGCCTACAAGCAATGTGTACAATAGCTTCAACAATAAGATCAACTTCTAGTGGTCAACCACAAACAAGGGCAATAGTCTATATTACTTGGGGGACCTCTGGGGCTTCCTTGACCAACAAGTGTAGAGAAGCATCCCACACCTAGCACTGGGATTTTCATTTAATAGCCTATGGCTTCTGGGCAGAGCATTATTAATCTATGAATAATACCTTCCTTTGAACTCCTTAAATATTTTTTTAATGAACTTATAAAAAAAAGTAGGTTTCCATAAAGTCTTCATACACTCTTAATTTTGGTTACCTCCTCCTCCCCCCACTTCCCTAACTTCCTGTCCCTCCTAACTTAGAACTTTCAACTCCTGGTATTCTGCCTTTACACTTTGCTGTCTGGTATGTTCTTGCCTCCATTAAGGCCTTTTTCCCTCCCTCACCCACTCTCACAGCCCATTTCTATCTTTCTGGCTATTACTGGCACGCAGAGTGGCACGCAGAGTTAAGCATACTACTCTAAAATTTAGAGGTAGAATTTGTATACAAGGAAAAATATCTGTATATAATGGGATATTTGTCATTCTTGGCCTGGGTTATTCCATTAAGTAGAATACTTTTTAGTTCCATCCATTTTCTTGAAAATTTTATAGCTTCATTTTTCTTTACAACTGGATAAAATTCCATTGAACATACATACCACGTTTTCATTATTCATCCATCAGTGGACATGTAGGCTGTTTCCATTTCCTCCACATTGTGAGCAAAGAAGAAATGAGCATGTATGCACACGTGTCTCTGCTGTATAGAACAGCATCCCATAGGTATATGCCCAAGAGAGGTAAAGCTGAGTCAGATAATAGATCTATTTTTAGTGTTTGTGTTTGTTTGTTTGTTTTTGGTCTTTTTGAGACAGGGTCTCCCTATAGCCCTGGCTGGCCTGGAACTTTGTAGACCAGGCTGGCCTTGAACTCACAGAGATCCACCTGCCTCTGCTTCCCAAGTGCTGGGACTAAAGGCATGCGCCACCACACCCAGCTTATTTTTAGCTTTTTGAGGAACATTCACATTGATTTTCACAATGGCTGCAAACAATTTACACTCACATCAAGTGAACAGGAATTCCATTTTCCCCATAACCTCACCAACATTTGTCATTTGTATTTTTGATAAGATCAAAGGACACACATAGATCATAAAACAGAAGATGAAATCTCAAAGTAGTTTCAATTTTCATTTCCTTGATGGCTCATAATGTTGAGCACTTTCTAAAGTATTTACCAGCCATTTGAATTTCTTCTTTTGATAACTCTCTGTTCTGTTTCACAGATCATATTTTAATTAAGTTGTTTAGTTTTGAGAGTTTGCTGTATATTCTAAACACTGATCATCTGTAAGATATATATCTAGCAGAGGTTTTCTCCCCATCTGTAGAGTACCTCTTCACCTGATTAACAATTTCCTTTGAAGCTCAGAGGCTTTTCAAGTTCACAAGGACCCACTTGACAAGTGTTGGCTTCATTTTCTGAGTAACTGGAGTCTTATTCAGAAAGCCCTTACCAATGCCTACATCTTGAAATGTATCTTTACTTTATCCTCTAGAAGTTTCAGAGTTTCAGGTCTAACATTGGTGTCTTTGATCCAGTTAGAATTGATTTTTGTGCAGGATGAGAGGACCAAGTCTTCTTTTTCTACATATTGAAGTGCAGTTTTTCCAGAACCATTTGTTGAAGATGCTGTCTTTTCTACGATGTGTACTTTTTACTTCTTGGTCAAAAATCAGGTGCCTGTAGTTATATGGACTTATATATGAGTCATCTATTCTATTCCACTGATCTGTGTGTCTGTTTTGTGCTAAGACCATTCTGTTTTATTACTATGGCTCTGTAGTATAACTTAAAATCAGATGTGGTGATGCCTCCAGCAGCGTTCTTATTGTTTAGGATTACCTTAGCTATCTGGGGTCCTTTGTGTTTTCATATGAATTTTAAGATATTTTTTATTTATGTGAAGAATGCTACTAGAATTTTGACTGGAATTGCACTGAATTTGTAGTCTGCTTTTGGGAGGACGGCCCTTTCAGAATATTAATCCTACCAATATGTGAACATGGGAAGACTTTCTCAAGTGTCTTCCTCAATTTCTTTCTTCAATTTCTTAAACGTTTTTATTGTAGAAATCTTTCTGGTTGCTTGGTTGGGTTTACTGCTAGGTTTGGAGGCTGCTGTGAGAGAACTCTTTTCTTATTTCTTCCTCAGTATGTTTTCCATTGGTATCTAGAAAGACTACAGATTTTGATATGCTAATTTATCACCCTGCTGAAAGTGTTTATCAGCTCTAGGAATTTTCTGGTGTAGTCTTTAGGATCTGTCATGCATACAGTCATATCATCTGCAAATTGAGACTCTTTGACTTTTTCCTTTCCTATTTGTATTTCTTTGCCTTATTACTCTAGCTAAGACTTCAAATACTATATTGAATGGGAGTGGGGCAAGTGGACACCCTTCTTTTGTTTCTGAGCTTAGTAGGAATGACTGAAGTTATTCTCCATTTAGCATGATGGTGGATACAGTTTTGTCATATATAGCCATTATAATATTGGCATGCATTCCCTCCATCACTAGTCTCCCCAGGGCTTTTATCTTGAAGAGATACTGGATTTTGTCAAAGGTATTTTCTGGATATACTGAAATGATCATATGGTTACTGCATTTGAGTCTATTTATGTGGTCAATTACATTTACTGATTTATATATGTTAAACCATCCCTTCAGTTCTGGAATGAAGCCAAACTTGATTTCTTCAATGATTTATTCATAGTTTAATACTGTTGATTAATCTTCATGATTTTATATCTTTTCTATAATTTATTTCATTACTGGTTGTGGTCTTATTCCACAATAATCAGAATATAAGGAATTGTTTCCATTTCCTATATTTGTTCAAACTTGCTTTGTGTCCTAATATGTGATGTATTTTAGAAAAAGTTCCATGAGCTGCTGAGAAGAAAGTGTATTCTTTGCTTTTTGGGTTTAATATTCTGCAAATGGTGGTCTTATTCCACAATAATCAGAATATAAGGAATTGTTTCCATTTCCTATATTTGTTCAAACTTGCTTTGTGTCCTAATATGTGATGTATTTTAGAAAAAGTTCTGTGGGATGCTGAGAAGAATATGCATCCTGTAGTGCTGGGTAGAATATTTTGTAAATGTCTGCTGATCTATTTGATCTATGATGTCAGTTAATTGCAATGCTTCTGTGGGTTGTTGTGGTTGTTGTTGTTGTTCAGATAATCTTTCTAAAGGTGAGACGAGGTATTGAAGTCACTGATCATTTCTGTGTTGGGGTTAATCTGTACCTTTACACCTAGTATTTATTTTATGAAATGTGTTAGCCCGTGTTTCCTGTGTATTTATTTAGAATTGTAATTTCCTATTCATAGATTGTTCCCCTGATTAGTATGAAGGAACCTCTTTATTCCTTTTGACTAGATTTGGATTCAGATATATTTTCTCAGATATTAAAATAATTATGTCTGCTGAACTCTTACTCCATTTGCTAGAATACCTTTTTCTATCCTTCTACCCTGAGATAGTGTCTATCTTTGATGGTAAGATGTGTTTCTTGGATACAGCATAAGGAAGGATCTTGATTTTCTAATCAAAAGATTGTATCTTAATCAAGGGTGTGTATTGATTCATGTCATTTTGTTTATGTTTTAGCTTTCTTAATCTTCTGTAGTTGACAACCATCTTCCTTTACTTTTCCCTGTAGCCTCTTGTGTACGTTTGTCTTTTCTTCAGTATACTTTTTCTGAAGTATCCCTTCCATAATCCTCTATGGGTCTACTTTGTGGTTATAAACTACTTTAACTAGTTTTTGTTGTGGATTACTTTTATTTCCCCACCATTTATTAGAGATAGTTTTTCCTAGTGTGTTAGGCTGTGTTGACAGTTAGGATCTTTCAGAATTTGAAAAATATCTTTTCAAGCACTTCTGACTTTTAAAGTTTCCTAGATAAGTCGAGAATTATTCTTACATGTCTGGCCTTTATTATGTGACTTGGCTCTTCTCTCTCATGTAATTTTCAGTATAGTTTCTTTGTTCTGTATGGTGTTTCAACCATTATGAGATATGGTGACTATTTTTTTGCCTTGTCTACTTGGTGTTTTGTGTGTCTCTTGTACTTGGACAGGCTTTTCTTTCTTTCAAGTGGTAAAATAGTGTAGGGGACAAAGTGTGGATGTTTGCCCTAACTTCAAATGGTGAACCAGGAGTGGTTGTATCTACATAATAGCTTGGTAATAGGAAATTTGTTACATGTTGTCCTATTTGTTAGAAGAAATACTCCAATAGATTTTTCCATTCAAAGATTGCTTTGTTATCATTAGTGTTTCATTCCTCAAGAATAACTAGAAATATTTTTTCAGGTTTTCAAGTATCTCTCCATTGTATTCTGAATCACAAACCTATAAAATTTGTAGTATAAGTGTATTTGAACAAAACCAGTATATTCATTTGTAATTTTATTTATTAATTTTATTTTATGGGTATGAATGTATTGCCTGCATGGGTGTAAGTGCACCCATGTCATGCAATGCTCATGGGGGTCAGAAGAGGGCATTGGACCCCCTGGAACTGCAGTTTCAAAGAGTTGTTAGCTGCCATGTGGGTGCTTGGAATTGAGCCTGCGTCCTCTACAAGAGCAGCCAGTACTCTTAACCTCTGAGTCATGTCTCCATCCACAAAGCCAGTATATTTAA
The DNA here is from genome assembly GCF_000622305.1 of Nannospalax galili. Lineage (NCBI taxonomy): Eukaryota > Metazoa > Chordata > Mammalia > Rodentia > Spalacidae > Nannospalax > Nannospalax galili. The sequence continues at coordinate 297,704 of NW_008354369.1, forward strand.
AGAATGAAACTATAACATATGTGATTCATTAAAATATTTTGTTTGGAAAAATATTGTAAAACCAGATATAGTTGCCATTTATTGACTTCTTGATATGTCTAGAACTCAGTGAAAATGCCATATATAATCTTGTTGTGGTGGCACTTGAAAGGCTTTGGCAGTACTAGTATGAGTTCAAAACCAGCCTGGGCTGCACAGAAAGGTCCAATCTCAAAAGTAAAATAAAAAAAAAAATGCATTATCCCTGTAGTTCTAATAACTATGATGTAGGTAGAAGTAGTGGTGCCATGTCAAGGTAAGAAAACATGCTCTCCTTATGGGAAATTGCTAATTAAAATCATTCTGTAAGTTTTTGCTACTTTTGTCAGATTTCAGTATCTGAATCAAATAACTTTATGAAAATGCAAGAGTACTGGATCTGCAGCAAGGAGGAGTAGGATATCATCACCATGAACCTGGACACTCATGCTATTCATTATGTGGGGCTGTCAGATCCTGAAGGTCGTGGACAATGGCAATGGATTGATCAGACACCACATAAGCCAAATACCACATTCTGGCACCCAAATGAACCCAACAATGTTGATGAGTGTTGTGTTGTGCTGAGTCATCCAACCTGTCGAGGATGGGGCTGCAATGATGTCTTTTGTAGTAGGGGTCATAGTTTTATTAGTCAGATAAAGAAAATATATTTATGAATCCAACATTCTCCATAGACATGTGATTGAATTGTCAACCATTATCATAGAGACACCTCAAAAGTTCTTTACTTGAGAGAGATGTCAAGAGAATTTTAGGTAGGCAACCAACTTTTTCACATATGAGAACCTTGGTCCACATGTACATTTGCATATCAATTTACTGTTTATATAGTGAACTTTCATTGAGAATTCTCCACGTAACAGCAGCTATACCAGGGCCCTTTTATGCACACCTGGGCCTCTCTGCAACTCTCTGACTTCCAGTTTTATTCACTAATAACAATTTTATGATGTGGTTCCTCCACCTATTTTTTCTATCTCCCCCCTTTGGCTTCATCTATGTGTAACTGACAAATAAAATTGTGCATATTAGAAAAAAAGAAAATGCAGGAGGTGCCAATTTACATTTACTCAATTGGCTATAATATTTATAAAACAGAAGAATCTTTCATTAAAACTATCTGGTTCTGAAGCCTTTCAAAGTATACATATTAGATTGAATTCTGTAGTTTTATGAGCTTTATTCCATTCAGATATTTACTTGTTTATAATTTCCATTTGTGATCATTTCTATACATTTTCTAACAAGAAAATCAAACATTTTACAGAAATGTATTTGTTTATTCATTTATGTTATATTTTCTTTTTTGAGACAGGGCGTGACCTGGAAGTTCCCCTGACCCTATGATCGCAAGCCATGGTCCCACCTCCTTCCCACACTCTGTGGAAGGAGTCAAGCCTATTACCTCTACCATCCCATTGGTTGACCTTAGCTGCATGAAGGGGAGGGCTTATGGATATATAAGCCAGGAAAATCATGAGGCCTGTCTCTCATCATTTTGTGTGGCTGTCAGAAAGCCACAGAATTTATGTTTGAGTGTGGTCTTTTGAGCACAGCCGTGAATGGGTTTGTCGACATTTTTGGAATAGAGCTTGGAGACCATGGGTGGGATGATGCACACCTCAAACATGGGAAAGAAAAGCCTATGCAAATCTGTGTCTTTGTAAGTCACCCCCTTTCCAGGGTCATATAAACTATGCAAAACCCAAACAGAATGTATTATGTCAGCTTTGTCAATCCGCATCAGGACCTCAAGACCCTGAGTGAGGGCGGGTCTCCCAGTGGGGAGGGGAAAATTTAGTGAAATACAGGGTTTCACTCTGTACTCCAAACTGATCTCAGATGTGCAGCAATCCTCCTGCCTTAGCCTCCAAGTGCTAAGATTATAGGTGTGAGCCACCACACTTGATTAGAAATTCATTACATAACCTTTGCTCATAGTATTCTATAGTAGTCATTAAATCTGTATTGAATCTAAAGTTTTATTCTTTGGTGCTCTTCAGACCATTATCTTTCATTATTTATGTAGTTTTTTGCTTAAATAAAAGAAACATTGGCTAATTATTTAATGTCAGTGTTAAGTATTTTCCCCCTCAGAACCATGTAGATATTAATTCGTGTCATCTCAAATTCAGGATTAAGGAACAAAAAAGCTTGATTTTTAACTAGTTACATTCTTTATTTCTTCTATGGATAAGTAGGAATGTGGAGGAATCTGAAGGCCAGACTGCAACAGCTGACTACTTAGGCAACCACCAGAGGTCCTGCATGGGCGTGCTCATTAGCAATCTCAACAATCAGTGAAAGTGAGGAAGCCCAGGCGCCATCGCTGCCCATAGCTACACCATTACCACAAAGACAACAGGGGTGGGAAATCCAATGATTTAGTCAGGAAAAGCCTTATGTGCTGCAGTAGGTAAAAATCTCAGAGGCCTGATGAATAAACATCCATTTCTGAGCCATATGGGTCAGCTGTCCTCTGTACAACAGGACTCCAGGCTCCTTCGGTCTTGCTGTAGTTACTTCTCAACACAAGAGCTTCTTTCTGGTTGTCTCAGTGGTGGGTGAGTGTGCTCACGCTGGCAACTAAGTGCACTTGTATCACTGCTGCTTACTAGACAAAACCTCTCCAAATGCGAGAGAGAGGAAGTGTAATCCTCATATGTATCAGGATAGGAAAATGAAATGGATGGATGACAGAGGTCTTTAGCACTGTTTCTGCTAACCAGACTGGATTTTGTAGTCAATAACACACCGGAAGTAAATGAAGCCATATGCTCCTACTAGATTCTTACAGATTTCTGTTAATTTGCTTCAGTAGTGACCACCTGATTCCATAGAGCAAGATGAACAACAAAAACATTCTCTCTCAGAGGGCATCACAGATCAAATGAGCTGGGACCAACAAGCTTACAGATTTTAGTGAAAATTTTCTTTCAAATTCTATACACTCATAAATGGGCACACATTGTATGCAAAGTTTACCTAAAGATTTATCAGTAGTGATTTGGAAACTAGTATATATTGCTTTTAGAACTGACTTTGGGGCTGGAGAGATGGCTTCATGGTTAAGAGCACTTATTGCTGTTGCAGAGGACCCAGGTTCGATCCCCAGCACCCACTTGATGGCTAACAACTAATGTAACTCCAGTTCCAAGGGATCTAACACCCTTTCTGACCTCTGAAGGCATTGCACAACATGTGCACATATATACATGCAAGCAATACACTCATACACATAAAATAAAATAATAAATAAAATGGTTTTTTTTAAAAGAAAAAAACTGACTCTGAAGTCTTCCCAATTGTGAATATATATTTTCCCTGTGGTGATCCTTTCTTATTCATCCCTTGAAGTCCCCACTACTAATACAAATTTTCAAATTTCTTTGGCAAGGTGAATTTTTGTGGTTACTCTAGATGAGCATAAACATTCCTTTGCCAAAGGCTGCTTTGAGTCCAATGGACATGGTCTTGTCTAGGTGGATTAAGATATGGGGAATTAGTGGCTTTCTTCTAAACCTGTGTGGTCCTTGGTTACCACAGCCTTATGAAGCACAGTTTTCTACTGGCCCCACTGCTGGGCAGTTTCTCAGATGATCCTTAATAATTCTTCACTCTTGTATCCACACTCAGTAATTCTCTTCCTTTGTATATATGAAAGATTCAATGAGGCATCTACAAAACAGAATTTGTCAGAAGGGATTGAATGCTACTTTCAAGATTAGGCTACAAAAACCTCACTCTCATCTTGAATGTTCTTTTACCAGATCACTAAGGAAAGGCACCTGCCTCACTGTGACAAAAAAATAAATAAAAATGTGCATTTTAAAAATGGAAATGTGCTTTAACCCATGGTTTTGGAAAAACTAGGTATTTACATGCAAAAATAAAGTTGAACCTTTAATTCAGATCATATACAAAAATTAACTTAACGTGGACCAAAGACCTAAAAATAAGAATCAAACCAATTTTAAAAAATAGATAAAAATATGGAGAAAAAACTTCATGACAATGAATTTGGCAGTGATTTCTTAGATATGACACAAATAGCACAGGCAACCAAGGTAAGAAATAAGTTGACTTGCATCATAATGAAAACTCTAGTCATCCAAAAACACACTAGGAAGAATGAAAAGGCCCACATGGAATGGGAGAAATTACTTGAAATCAGTTACCTGTTGTTCTGGTTTGGACTTGGTTCCCCCAAATCTCATGGACTTTGCCCCCTAGCCAGTGGCACTATTGATTGGTGCTGGAACCGTTAAAGATGAAGCCTACTAAGAGGCCTTATCTATTGGGAAGATGACATCAAATTGGATTGTAGAAGACTCACCTATTTCTCTTTCCCTTAGGCCCAGCCATGAAGTAAAGAGACTGTCTCTTCCAAGAGTTTCTACAATAATGGGCCATCTCAGTGTAAACCCAGAAACAATAAGGCCAACTGACAGTGGACTGAAACCTTCAGGACTGTGAGCCCAAATAAACTTTTCCTCTTTTTAAGTTAATTGTCCAAACCTTTTGTTATAGTAATAGAAAGCTGACTAATATACCTGAAAGGAGTTAATACCCAGATGACATAAAGAAGTCTCACAACCCCTCCCCCGAAAATGAATTTAAACAAACCAATCTAAAATATATAGGCACTTGAAAAGACATTTCTCCAAACATGTTATAAAATGGCCAATAAACACACAAAAGATTCTCAACATCTTTAATAATTACAGAAATACAGATCAAAACCACAAGGAGTAGCATCTCATACCCATTAGGCTATCTACTAGCTTATAAAAACACAGAAAAATAACAAAATATGGCCCTGCTTGAACTCTTTGCACTGTTAGTGAGAGTGCAGAAGGACACAGCTACTGTGGAAAACATGGCAGCACCCGAAAGTTCAAACACTGTTAAGTTCTACCTCTGAGCACATACCCAAACAGTATTTGTACCTATGTATGTTCAGACGTATTATTCACAGCAAGTAAAATGTAGACTGAATCCAAGCATCTACACATGGGAAAATGGACAATTATTATACATATTGCATAAAATGTATGCAGTGAAACTATGTATAGTGTTTAATGAAATCCTGACATATGCTGCAGCCTGAACAAACCTTGAGGATAGCAGGCAACGTGAAATAAGTTGGCCAAAAGACATTGAGTCTTTTCATTTAGTTACAAAAAGACAAATTCCACTTACTTTTTAATCACACACAAAAAAAGACAAAACTATGTGATTCTACTACTTGCAGTAAGTAATGTAATCATAGAAACATAAAGTAGAATGACGGTTTCCAGGAGCTGGAGAAGACAAATGCGGAGTTGTCTGTTTAATGGGCAGGGCTTTGGTTTGGATGATGGAAACAGTTCAGCAAATGAATTGTGCAACAATAAGATTATACCTAACACAAACAAATTGTCTTCATTAAAATAGCAAATTTTACAATTAAAAATAATTAAAAAACTATATATTAAAACAAATAGACTGGAAGGGTTCATCTGTTATCCCTCATCAAAGCCTCACAGCTTCTGCTGAAGACAAAACACTTTCTTTTCCCTGGGTCCAGTGCAGTAGCAGGGCTACATTTTTGTTTACTTGTTCAATTTCACAGATACTTCTGTGGAAATGTGGGGCAGAACAAATCAGAGGCTCTTAGTAAGAATTTTTAAAATTACAAACATCTTTTAAAAATATGCAGCCAGAAACCTTAGCAGATAGCCTGAAAGTGGCTGTTCTGGTCTCTTTTGACTTAGATGCTGAGAACACAGCAGACTGCCTAAGAGCACGTGGATCCAGCCTCCACATGGTGTAGATGGAATTCCACTGAAACTGGCCAACAGCCCATGGAAAACAGATGATGTAGAGATCCAAAAGTTCAGTGCCTTGCCACAACAGGAGAAAGATCATCCCACACCTACCATCCCCTCCAAGGCTCAGGGACTTTTGCAGAAGAGGTTGGCAGAAAGCATATGAGTCGGAGGAAGGGGTGGAGTGTTAACTGGAAATGTCCTCTGACCACTAGGCAAGCTATAGTCACACCTCCTTCCCACACTCATCAAAGAGTCCAGGGAAGAGTCAGTTACCCTTCCCACTCAATCAGTGGACCTTAGCTGCATATTGGGGGAGGGGTAAAGTACATATATATATATATATATATATATATATATATATATATATATATATACCAGGAGGACAA
>NW_008354369.1:304341-304761 GCF_000622305.1 Nannospalax galili
ATATATACAGCCTTGCTTGGTGGCACACAACTTTATTAATCCCAGCACTTGGGAGGCAGAGGCAGGCAGATCTCTGTGAGATTAAGGCCAACCTGGTGTCCATAGTGAGTTCCAAGCCAGCTGGGGCTACACGGAGATTGGTCTGGAAGGACAGGAAGAATGCACGCTATTCTCTAAAGCTAACAAGAAACTGGAACATCTCTGGTGCTAATATTTGCACTTGAGAGACTCTGAAACCCTGGAGGAGCATGTCCTCTTCATCCCATTCTTCCCTCTGTATGTCCTGCATGGTTGTGTACAGTTTGTTTAGCTAGCCTCACAGCCCAATACTAGAAAGATGAGGCCAATGCAGCTTATGAGGTACTGACAATCAGGCCTGGGGAAAACTGCATGCCATAGGGCGGGGGGGGGGGGGGGGGG
>NW_008354369.1:304813-368766 GCF_000622305.1 Nannospalax galili
ACTACAGTTAGGAAGAGTGAACCACCAGGGGCTGTGAGCAGTGGGCTGTAGTATGAAAGGGTGAGGTGCCCCATATTTGTGTGGGAACAAGTGACTGACTTGTTTGAATAATTCCTTGAACTCATAAGAAATTGAAACCCGACAGATATGATATCTCATTCTTTAATAATGAAGATTATTTGGGACAGTCCTTATTTGTGGGAGCAGAGTGGGGAAGGGAGTTTGTGGTTAGGCTATTGAAGGCTCTCCCGGTTGTGATACATGTCAAAGTAGCACACACTCAGAACCTTAATTTTAGGCCTTCTACCACCCTGGTTGTGTGTGTAGAGTTGTGCAGACATGGAGTATCTGAGCTAGCAAAGAACTCTGGTTTGGAGGGTCACTAACAAAATTGGAGCCAGAATACACTATTTCCCTATTTACAGTTAGACCAGAGCTGCTCAAAATGTGATCTTTACAGCAGTGTTGGCCCACGAATTGTTTCTTATATCTGCAATGTTAGGTACAGATATCCAGAGTAGGTCTTTGGATGCTTTTATAGTTGTTGGACACAGATCTAATGGTACATGATTCCAGATTCATCACACCAAATATGGTTTTCCACCAAGGAATATTCACATATAACCAAGGTGGAAATGTGAATATTGGTCAACAGGACTCTATGTTAATGGTTAATTCTGCTTCTGTGTGTCTATCCTCATTCCAATTAGAAATAAAATACACATTTCAGGATATGATGCCTGACCATAAAGGCTAGAGACAAGCTCTGCCACCCAGCAGTAAATATTAAGGGAAAGATTTAATGTAAACGGCAGAGTATGGCAGTGCTGATGATTTCTCATAAACTGCATGGACTAATTTAGAAAGGAAAAAAAAAAGGCAGAGAAGCCTTCAAGGAAGTAATAACCCAGAGGTAAAAAATATTGATTAGGGAAAAATATTATCTTAATCAAAATATGTCTTTTAGCTGGAAGTTGTTTAGACTCCAGAAAGAAAAGCAAAGTATGTGTCTAAGATGCACATTTTCCTTGTGGTATTTGTTGAATAATGATCATAGCCATCACTCTTTCTCAGATCTTTGCTCTATAAATCAAAATAAAGATTAAAAATTCTATGGCAAACCTTATTTATTGGTTGACAAGCACTAAGCAATAGCAACTATTTTCAAAATATTTCCACATACACCTGTGACTTGTGGCTTTTTATTATATATCATGATAAATTTTTCAAGCCTAGGCACATGTTACATTTTCTTCTAATGAGTGTGCTCCCTCTGACCTTTTTCATCTGTCTTCAGAAGCAAACGATTCAATATAACTTTGCTTTTGCAGCATTTGTCCAGTGTTCGAGCAACTTCTTTTGATTCTCCTTCCAGGTTTAAGCCTGACCTCGCAAATCTTATGATAGGTAATATTTCAATGTGCCACATGTTCTTAAAATTTTATGTATCAAATTGCTGTATGTTTACTGTTTGCCTTTTGGACGCCAGAGTTTATCCACAATCGCTTTTTGGCATTCCATACAAAGAGAGGCCAAAGTTGGATGTGCTAAGAGTGACGGAAGCACTGCGAGGTTGAAGTGCACTTCTGACTGCTCGCTGTGTTGCAAAGGACAAAACTGATAAATGGTCCAATGCACTTAGCTATTATGGCCTAGAAAAGTTAGGTGCAGCTGATGAACAAAGGATCAAATCATTCACGGACCAAGTCCCTGGGAACCTCAAATCCTTCTTTCAGGTGTAAATACTGGTCCTTCTTTGGGTTTCTCTCACAGACCTATGCACTTCCTGACTTTGTTTCTGAACACATTTGCAAAACCTTCCTGTGTTAGAACTACATTCTTGTGCATTGAAAGTAAAAGAGAAAGAAAACTGAAAATTACTTTGAATTCATTTTTCCCTTCGGAATATGCAGAGAGCGCCCCCTGTTGGCTGTTAGCAGGAGGCAACACATAAACTGTAGCCCAATCCTTAACACACAAAGAAAAAAGGAAACAGAAAGGGCCCTGGCAATTTGGACTCCTGTATCAAAAGGGGGAGGAGAAATCAATATTTGCTTAATGGAAAAAAACAACATTGATAGGGATGGAAGTTTTAGTCTCTAACTTTTAATAGGATCTTATAAGCACCAGGGAGGCAAACATTCCTTTTTCCCGTATTCTTTCTTTTTTTTTTTTTTAAGATTAAAATTAGGTTCATTTCCACTATTAGAAGATTTTCTGAGCAGAACAGTAGGCAGAAAAACTTACAATATATATTGGCTTTGTCTGGGGCCACACTGCACTGGAAGGCTGGGTCTTTTTTCTGTTCCAGTCAAAGGCTGAGAAATGCACCCTAAGTTCTGCCTTTAATTTTGTAGTCACCTGGGCACTGAAGAGAGAAAATCATAGGCGAAAAAGACAGACTTGTAGTTCCATTTGATGTCCTAAGATTGTTAATATGAATAGATTTCTTTTGCATTTACCATAAGTATATTTGATTCCAATCCTTTAGTGTTCCTGATGAAGTTTGTTTACTTATCTATAACTTAAAGCATAGATTTTATTTTTAAATCCTGTTTAAAAGTACAATCATGGGTTTTTAAAAAATAACATATTTTTTCAATCCTGCCAAGAGAAAAATAAGATGGAATTATTTTCCTCTATGAACTTTTTCTGTTTGAAAATTTTAAGTATCCAAGTTTTTATATTCATTATAGCTCTCCATATTATAAATTTTAAAAATCTGATTAGTGGATGACCAGACAAGAACATTAGATGACAAGTGACAGGACCTGGTTTCTAATCCTGACGCTAGCATTTCCGGCTATACTGTGCAGGCCAGACACACTCCTTGTGCTTCTTCATCTGAGAAAGCAAAGTCATTAACTTGACCATCAACTCAAGATTATGGAACACTGGATGCATTGTCAAGTGCTTGGCACAGGATGCTGTGTGTGGGAGGGAGTAATAATCATAACAAAAAGCCAAGATAATTGAGTTTCCAGTATGCCACATTTGCTGTGAATGTTAGTCACATGATTCATAGTGATGGGTAGGAATTTGGCTATTATGTCAAACAGACTAGGTCCCAGTCATATCATTGTCATTGTGAGTTTGCCTGACCTTAGAGAACTTTGTATGTTTTGCTTCCTTATGTGGAAGCACTGAGCTGTTTCTCCCAAGTCACGTGCATAGCAGATGGCAGAAACAAGACTAGACCATGGTCATGGACTTGAGGATCACATATCTGCAAAGAAAATGTGCAGAAGTTTAAAAAGAATAATGCTGTTTTACTTTTTCCCTTAATTTTAATTCTACTCCTGGAACGGCCCTGGATGTCACACTGGCTGCTTTTGCAGAAGACTAGGGTTCAATTTCCAGAACCCACATAATGACTCACAACTTCCTGTAACTCCAGTTCTAGGGGATCTGGAACATGCTTCTGGCCTCCATGAGTGCCAGGCACCCATATAGTACACATACATACATTCAGACCAATATATCCACAGAGAAAAAAAATTAAAATACTTTTTAGAAAGAAAAATTAAGAATCAACCATATGTGAACGCAATACATTTGTGTAAATTACTATGGTTGTGTTTGTCAAAGGTAATCACGGAGAGAAAAGATCTACATAGTGTTTCTTGCCCTCATGTTGGATAATTGGGTTCTAATATGATGTCATTGGGGAATAAAATAAGACTAGTTTTTGAAAAGTGAGAAATTAGAAATCAGAAATGAAAGCTCAATCCACAGCCTTAGGTGAACATTTCCTGTTTCCAGTCATTCCCTTTGTCACTCTTCCCCTGAATTCTTAGAAAATCCTGAAGACTATTTATAGTCATGTGGAAAATGGCCTCTGCCAATAGATGCAGCTGGAGATGAGCAGCCAGGCCTTTCCAGTTGAAATCCTCTCCAAAGTCAACTGTGGAACACAGCAAAATGATGAAGGTGCCATCAGATGCATGTAGGGAATGATCAGATTAATTAGACTGTTTTAAGGGAACCCTGTTCATACAGTTTTGTTAAAAGGCAATTATAAGTCAAAAATGGCATTTTAAATAAAAAACAGCCTGCTGCTTGAAAATCAACAGGGACTATTTCCATTTAATATGATATTTAATTAATCCATAGGGTTATGCCACAAAATGTGAGCAAGCCCTGGTTATCAGGAAAGGTCAGCTGTCATGATTACAGCTCTCCTCAGTCTGGATCATGGGCTAATAAAAACTTAAAATCCATCTAAAGATCTCGCTGGAATGAAAGAATGAAAGGAGTGTAGAACAATTGTTCAAGGGAAGGCTGTGCCTGTTATTAAGGTGCGTCATTTCAATTATCAACCTATTCTGTAATGCAGATATATAACTAGAATTCTCTACTTAAAAATGTGGATTGAGATGGCTCTGTGGTTAAGAAAGCTTGCTGCTCTTCCAGTAGCCCAGAGTTTGATTCCCAGAACCCATATCAGGCGGTTCATGGTTGCCTATAACTCCAGTTCCAGAGAATCCAATACTCTCTACTGAACCTCTGAGGATACCTACACTCACATGTGTATGCCCCACACAGACACATATACATGACATAATTTAAAATAATTTAAAATGTTTTTTAAAGTGTCAATTGTTATGTAATATTTTTAAAACAGTGTGTTATTCTATTTCTGAAACATTCTTTCCTCTCTTGAGTTAGGAAGCCTAATCTCTTCCCTAATCAGGGAAACCCCTCCTCCAGGACAGTGGTAGCCCCATTTCAACAATTCTGCCAGGTGGTAGCCTGGTCTTTAATTCCTTGAAACCTACAAATATACTCTCTACTCTGAAAGTGGCTCTTAGTTCAAAAATGTATTTCTTTAGAAAGACTCACTAAGAAGTAGGATGAAAAAAGAATCCTCCTACCACAAAGCCATGTACTTAGGCAGTCTCTTTCAAGCACCACTTAATGGCATTGAGCTGAACCACGGATCAGGGTTTGACGTCTGATGAGGCGACTCTCAACTCCATAATCACAGCTGCCCTGGGGTAGTGAGGGCCTGTGGCTCTGGGTTAGCCTCAATTATTGAAGGGGTATGGGGAAGAAGAGAGGAAATAGGAAAGGTAGGCTATTTCTGTGAAGAGGAGAGAATTGATACTGGAGCTGGAGTAAAATTGTAATGACGGATGCTGCAATCTGGTTGGCCAGGTAGTAACAGAAGACAAGACACTGTCCAAGACTGTTAGCTGCCAGAGGGAAACAGACACAGTGCACCTGCCTCAGAATTTATCAGAGTAGGGATGATCAATCAGGGGCTCCTAAAAACATTTGTTTTTAAACTGTGATTAATAGTCCAGTCAGAGAATATTATAGGAAAACTCTTCTTGATCTATGTAACTTGAATGTTTCTAGTTAAACTAAAGTGAAAATTGTGATCTTGTTACCTAGGTCTCTTGGTTCTTTTCTCTTCAAATCAAAAAATTCAGTTGAGAGACACAGGTAGTTTAAACAGAAGTTTATTTAGTAAAGAAAAGCAGAGCATGCACTCCAAGGAGACTGGAGTGGGCGGTCTCAAACAGGAATAGACAGCACAGTGGCTTCCTTTTTGTGGATTTTCAAGAAGTGTTTATGAATATGTATGAGGTGTGTGGCAGATTCATGGGCTACAGTAACCCTTTTCCTTTCCCATATCATGATGTATCACTCTCCCTGTCAGTGTTTCCTTCCCATGATCTTCTAGAAAGCTCACAAATAGGGGTGTCAGAACCACAATCTAATGATACTACAGTAAGGCCTTTCCAGTGTCAGAACCACAATGTAATGATTTTGCAGTGAGGTCTTTTCAGTGTCAGGACCACAATGTAATGACACTACAGTGAGGACTTTTCTTTGTTAGTGAACTAGGTGGAGAAATACCCTGGCACCCAAGTTTTTAATGTAGTATAAAAAACCTGTCTGAATCCTCAAGGACAGCTAGCCAGAGAGGCATTTGGCACACTAGGAGACACAGCTGCAGTTCTTGTGGTTGCATCACATCTGACTTCTTTTCTAGGTTATTCAAGGCCCCACGATTGATCTGGTGACTCTGCCAGTGAAGACATTTTGCTATCCCTTGATTAAGACATTCTTTCACTTTTAAAAATGAGGCTTCATTGGAAGAGCTGGAGCCAGGGTTTTACAATATCTTATCAAATTATACAAACAGAAGCAAGGCTTTGGCTGTCTTTTAGGACTTCCTTCTCCCAGCTCTGACTCTCATGTCTGTCCTCTACCAAACAATACTACTGTGAAGTTTTTAAGGAAACAAAGTTATTGAATTACAGCATGGAAGAGGTCTTGGGGCGCATAGGGAACACATGGGTGGATCCTGTCCCATCAGCCCTCTGAAATGGATAGCCCTCACATATATACTATGTCTAGCAGCACATATTTCTGCCTCCTCTCTCTGTGACCACCAACATGCAGGTAGGTAAGCTTGAGTTGTTGATTTTGTATTATCAGTGCTTAGCATTGGATTTAGTTAATATTGAATAATAGTTGTTGAGAAACCACAAAACAAATGTACAAAATAGTTTAGTACTGACTGACTGTAGGTCTGTTCAACTTAATACACAATAATCTATGTAGAGGGTGATTGCAAGAATGATGTGTTAGGTAAGGGTATGAATCAGGGGAGGTTGAGGGTCAGGTTGGGTTATTTATTGCTCCCTATCTCTGGAAGGATTTCAGAGTAATAATAGGCTTCCTTCAATTCATCTACAGAAAGTCTCAATATCTCTCTGTGTGTTAAGGGCATCACTCTCCACTTCAGTGGTATTTTGTGTGTCCTAGTGGATGATATTTGCCCAGAATTAGTGGACATTCTGGGATCCAGAGTCACTTTTTTGGGATACCAAGCAGATGATGTGATAACTCACTGACAGGAAATTCTCACTGAGTCTTAATGCAAGAATGACTATCAAGAGACTGGAGAGACGGCTCAGTGTTTAACAGCACTGGCAGCTCTTGAAGAGGACCTGGGTTTGGTTCCCAGCACCCACATGGCAGCTAACAACTGCCTCTCTCTCTCTCTCTCTCTCTCTCTCTCTCTCCCCTCTCTCTCTGATGTATTTATATACATGCACACAAAACACTCATACACATAAAATAAAAATAAGTTAACTTAAAAAAGAACAGCTATCTCTCTCTCTCTCTCTCTCTCTCTCTCTCTCTCTCTCTCTCTCTCTCTCCCCTCTCTCTCTGATGTATTTATATACATGCACACAAAACACTCATACACATAAAATAAAAATAAGTTAACTTAAAAAAGAACAGCTATCAAAACTTCTCAGCACAGGGGGTTCATGTCCCCATCTGTGAAGTGATGGCATCCTCAGGCACTGATCTTGAACCTTGCTCATGGGGCCATATGTGCGAGCAGAGCTAGGTGGCTTTGCTTGGGACTACTTCAACCTTCCTGGTATAAGAAAGCTTTTTCCTTTAAAAAAAAATATCTACTTTTACTTTATGTGTATGACCCTCAATCTCCCCTGACTCATACTCCTACCACACATCATTACTGCGATCACACCTCCACATAGATTATTGCATATTGTGCTGAACAGAAAACTATAGTCAGTACCATACGCATACCACATGTGTGCAGTACCTACATTGGCCAGAAGAGGGCTCAGATCCCCGGAAACTGGAGTTAAGGACAGTTGTTAGCTGTTGTGTGGGTGCTTGGAACAGAACATAGGTCCTCTACAAGAGCAGCCAGTGCTCTCATATCATATCTCTAGCCCCAGATTTTTCTTTTAAAATATTTTGTGTAATATAATGTGGTTGGATCAAATCCACCCCCATTCTCTCCTCTCCAATTTCTCCCCAACTTCATGCTCTCTCTCTCCACTTTTCCTTCCCAATCTCTCTCTCTCTCTCTCTCTCTCTCTCTCTCTCTCTCTCTCATCTACTTAGTGCCTCCTGTGTGTCCATAGCTGTGGGGCTATCTATTGGAACATAGGTAGCCTCTCAAGGTTCGCATCCCTGAAGAAAGCTGTCGCTCCCTCCTCCAGCAGCCACCAATCGCCAATAGCTCCTCAGACAGGGGTGGGGCTTCATGAGCCCCTCCCTCATCCACACAGGGATTTTGGCAAGCTTCTTCTGTGTCTTTGTATGCAGTCATAGCTGTTGTGAGGTCCTGTGTGTGGCAGAGCTATCATATCTGGCAAGTACTGTTCTTACTCATCACACCTGCTTCAAGCCCTGAAACCAAGACACCTGAAAGTGAAAAGTCTGCATTTCTGCCCTCGGTTCTCTTCCTGAGATGAGTAAAGAATAACAAAGTGACCTAATGGTAAATTAAAAAGTAGAAGAACTGGGGCGGGAAGAGCAGGTGAGCATATGAATTAGTACTCAAAATATTTCCTAAGTTTATTTCTCTGTTACCTACAGTTGATAGAAGATCACCTTTTCAGTCTTCTAATTAGGACCCAGGCCTATGAGTGCTTTGCTGTTATATCACAAACACCAAGCCCTCTGTGTCCAGCTGTTTACATATTATCAGGACTCTTCTACTTGGCAAAAAAAGTAAACTCAATTCAAAATAAAAGAAAGAGAAAATTATGTTGTCTGGAATATTTGGCAAATAGCTACATTGAAATTCTTCACAGCTTGATCTAGTTGCTGAAATGTCATTCTCAGAGCTCACTCTGTCCCTTGCCACACCTCAGGGTAACTTGGATTCATTATTCAATCAGGCTTTCACCACAAACAAGGTGATTACGGTTACAAACAGGCCAGACTCTCATCCTGAGAACTTAGAAACCCCCAGAACAAAGAGCATACCTTCCATACTCATTTCAGTGAGGAAGTTTGGGCCAATTATCTTTCAAATTAAATGCTTTTATCAAGAATTACTGTGCCAGGGCTGGAGAAGTTGCTCATTGCTTAGGCACACTTGCTGTTCTTCCAGAGGACCTGGATTCAGTTTCTAGCATGCACATGGCAGCTAACAACCATCCATAACTCCAGTTCCAGAGTATCCAACACCCTCTTCTGGCCTCTGTGAGGCATTGCCCATATGTGGTGCACCATGTGCAGGCAAAACACACACACATACAAATAAAATAAAAATATAAAAAGAAGGCTTACTGTGCCCAAGAGGAAAAGTATTAAAATTGACTCAATTTGCTCACTTCGAGAACCACAAATGGTCACTGTAGTTGGGCCCCATCAGAAATTCCTATTAGATCCAAGTGAAAAATCAGCTGGAAAAATGTTGGGACACTTACACAATCGATTTAACTTGCCTTATTGTTTTATTCCTTCCTTCTTTTCTTTCTTTCTTTCTTTCTTTCTTTCTTTCTTTCTTTCTTTCTTTCTTTCTTTCTTTCTTTCTTTCTCTCTCTCTCTCTCTCTTTTCCTTCCTTCCTTCCTTTCCTTCCCCCTTCCTCCCTTTCCCCCCTCTTTTAATTAGCTCATGTTCACTGTGCAAAACAATGGGCTTTATTCTCTTGACCCCTCTCCTCCCACCTCCTCCTCCTTTTCCTAGTCGTTCCCTTCTGCTTTCCTGTCTCATTTTTTAAAACTAGATTTATTGTTAGGAATGCAAATTGGCTAGAGAGGTGATGAACACAGTCAACTGGATTTCTCCCAAGAGCAAGGGAGAAGTGATAAAGGGATTGGGGCAGAGTAGTTTACAATCATGTATCTTTATTAAATATCACTCCAGCACCAGTGTTAATCAGTAAGTGAAGCAGGATGGGGACAGAGGCAGGGAGAGCAGTTAGAAGGTGTTTGCAACAACCTAAGTGAGGGTTAATGGTGAATTAAACTAGAAAAGACACAATGGGGTTTGAATATATACAGAGAGATGTTAGCAATTGAATTAACAGAGCTTGGTGACTTATGGGGAAACTCTCAGCTTCCTGACCTGGGCATTGCTATGGTTTAGGTACGATTTCCCCCCATAAGGTTCAGTGCTAGAAGTTTGATCCTTAATGTAACAGTATTGATGTGATCATCAGACAAGAGATAAGGCCTAGAGTGAGATTGTTGTGGAAAAATAATGGGGTTTTAATGTGAATGGGGGAAATCTCAAGGGGTCCCACCTCAAGATGATGAGCTACAGGCAATCAATGGCTGCTGAGGGAGGGAGATCAGTTTTCTCCACAGACGAGCTCCTTGAGAGGTTATCTAATTCCAAGTGGCAGCCCTAGAAACAGGGGCACAGGAACACCACCGAATAGATTTGTGTATTACATATGCATGTATATCCATAAATATATTTATATATGTAACAAAATAAAGAAGAGGGCAGGCAATTGTGAGGGAGTGGAGGGACATGGGAGGAGCTGGAGGGGGACTCAGAAGGACGGAAGTGGTGCAAAGACTATACTCATGTATTACGTTCACATAAATAATTTTTAAATGGGGTCTTGAGTGGGTTAGGTTTCCCATGACAGGAGTTCTAGAGAGAGTGGGCTGTTATAAAGTGAGGCTTTTCCACGTGCTTGTGCCGTCTGCACTTCTTTGACATGTGGTACAGACAAGTACTCACCAGACACTGGTGTCACACTGTTCGGACTCTGAAGTCACAATAATTGTGAACCAAAATAAACATATATATATAATAATGTGTTATAGCAACACATAATGGACTAAGACAGGTGTATAGGTGGTGCTAATCATGCAGAAAGAAAACTCAAGAGGAGATGGTTTTAAAGAACACGTGGACTAAGTTGGGAAAACATCCTCAAAAAGGGGAGAGGAAAGGACTAAAGCTTAAAATAAGCAAAGGAAGCTATCTGTTTTCTTCTCTGTGGATTTAGTCGAATATTCTAACACAGTACATTTAGCTATTCTGCATAGCTATTCTCTCATGCTAGATGTTTAGTGAATTGTCCCTTAAACTTTGGTTCTTGTTTTAACCCTGACTGAATGAATATATCCATATACAAGTATGTGTTTGGTAGAAAACATATCTTCTGAGTAATCTTCTAAACAAATCACACAATGATATTATTAATATTTCTGAAGGTAAAATCAGGGTCTCAGACATATTTCATGAGTGAAAGAATACAGTCTAGGGCTCAAGAATTAACTCATGAAGCCTTCAGGAAAACAGCTGCATCATAGAATCCTTTGCATAAGCCAAATGAAATCTACCCAGAAACCTTCCTTCAGTAAACAGTGAGAGCAAGCACTTAAACCCACTTAACTATGACATTACTGCATGTCATCAGAATACTGTACATGAATCCTAAAGCTCATGTTTGAGGCCAAGGATGGCCTTATGACATCTTAGTGTGGGTACCATTAAGCAAGAGCCGAATAAGATGCTGCTTTGGAAGAATCTACATCCTGTTTAGAGCTGGGAGAAATTTACTGGTTAAATTGCATGGTGTCCTTGAGGTAGCCCAGATCTTGCATGGTCTGCTGCTTTGGGAATTACTATTGCTTTTCCAAGAGCGTCACTGAAGCCTCTCCAATTAATAGAATACAGTCTGTGCAAATACAACAGAGAACCACCATTATAGGATGAAATGACTGGGTTTGTAGACACATTAAAGGCATTGATTGTCCAGCAACTTGCAGCACTGTGGTACTTGAAACATAGCTTATAACTGTAACCTGAGAGTTCCCTCCTGGGTACGATGGCACACTGAATTATACCATATCTATGAAGACTACAAAAGTCTGGATACTTTCTTCAACCCTGAAGGATATCATATAAGAGTCTTTGATAATATTTGCAAATTGTGAACCAGAATGTAAAACTGGTAACATTTTAGATTACTAGAAAGAGGGAAAAAACTAATTTACCTCAGTTTGTTAGCAGAAAGATGTTCAACCAACATAAGATGGGAATTCAAAGAACTCAAAGTTTATCCTCAAGAACCGAGAATAAACTGTGACTTATTTAAGGAGCATTGCTTTGCAAAATCATATCTAAGTCTTTTTCAGTGCTTTATATTCTTCTATTGAAAAACAGGACTCTCCCTCAGCCACATACCACTAAAGGGGACACAAGGAGGTCTATTACTTTTAACTAAAAAGCACTTATTACAAGGAATATTCTTGCTGGCATGATGACTGGGTTTTGGCTACAGCTTGGACGGCAGCACCATTTGTCTGAATGTGTTCTCCTTTGTAATCATCACATCCTCAGATCAACTAGTATGGTGGTGCCACATTAATGAGAAAATCCACTCGGAATAGTTGATGAAGAGTGAGCCCCTATCTTCTGAGGTGTCTTGATTTCTCTCAGCACTGTCTTCTCAGAACTGTGTGTATTCTATTCTCCTGTCTAACAAAGGGCCCCTCATATTTATTGAACAGCCTGTCAAGCATGAACAGTCTTTGATAACAGTTTTACAAAGAAAGAAGTTGTTTTTCTGACCCTACTGACTCAGAACAAGACACAAAGCCACAGACAGACATCATCCCCCTATGCCCCCATGTCACTTCCAACATTTGCTACAGAGACGTTTGCAATGTCATTGCTGTCACATCTCACCTACACACACCTTGTTCTGAGTTGGGGCTTAACTGAGTCACATTAATGCTATGTGTTTAGCTTAGCTTGTAAGAATTAATTACATCAAGATTCCAAATCATGGTAGGACTGATGACATTGTTTTTATTAGAAGGAGTACATAATTCCAAGTGTTCTCAAAATATTCTATTAGCTTGGTTTACAGGATTATGCAAAATGATAGTTTGTATGTAAAGGCTTGTTACAAAGAGTCTTTCCCAGAAAAAAAGTCATTCTCCTCATTTGTTTTATTAAAGGAGGAGAGGAGTTTTTGGACAGGCAGGACAGTTCTCAAGGATACATTCTGCTGCATTGGTTAGGTTGTTGCTGTTTCCTAACATTGGATGGTGGCTTGGAGACTGATGTTACTTATAACATTCATATTGTCTCCTGCAGTGGTTTATCTCAGGTGGAGGATTTATTGAGATGTGACAATCAGGAAAGAGTCCATCTTCTGTTGTCGGGGTATCATCTTCTGATGCCAACACATGGTACACCTTTATCAGCCTCACTGGAATCCACAGAGGCGCTGAGGAGAAAGCACAGGTGCAGAGGCTTGGCTCCAACTAATGAGAGGACCAGGATTCAGCCATCAGTTGGGCTTTTTTTCTATCTTGACACATAAAAATTATTGGTTTTGGTAAAAAAAAAATTTGTTTTTCACAGATGTTTGGGGGGCGGTAAATTGAGAGAAAATTTTTTTAATTTAAATATAATTTTAAAATTTATATTTGATGTTTTGAGAGATAAATGAGCTCATTGGATTATAGCTTGTCCTTGGGGGTTGTTGTCTTTGGGGTTGTAAAGAATGCCCTGAGAAACATGAACTCCCCTAAAAGATAAAAATTATTTGTATATACTATATATAATATAGTATATATATCTTAAACAAGTCCTTGCCATCGTCATCAAGAGCAGATTATTTTATGTGATGTTTGATTGAACTTTAACCTTCATACATATCATCTGTAAGTCTCAACTTTTTGTACCTTACTCAGACCTTCAAAATTTGCACAAGCTTTCTAGTTTTCTATTCTGAAAGCATTTAGCTGTCTTAATCTTCACACGTAAATCCTTTATTTACTGAAAATATTTCTATTCTTACATCCTGATAACATATCCTGTCACACTTATTTACTGTTTCTTTCTGGTTACCATGAATTTATTCAGACCTTCATCATTTGCATATTTTTGTTTTCCATTTCCATTTTTCTTGCATAGTTTTCTTTTCCATTCTGGAAATATCCAGCCATTTTATTCTTCATGTATAGATCATTCTTTATTAAAATATTTCTATTTTTACATCCTTCTAACAATTCTCTCTCATATTTACTCATTGTTATTTTTTTATTTTTCTAAATAAAAGTTTAATCCAGATTATCTACATGCATATTACCTGTATACATACTTTCGATTATGAAGCTTTTTCCTGGTGTAAGTCTCAAGCAAATTTTTTCTCCATTTGGACTTACATCTTTTACTCCTGTAGTCTCACCACCTGAACTTGAGAGTTAGAAAATAAGTTTACATTTTACATAATCAAAAGTTACCTTGAAGTGAAAGTCTCTTTGCAAGCAAGGAAAGGCAGAACAGAAAGTACACAGAGTCAGAGATTTTTACATGTTAACCATGGGATTGCAGTTTTAGATGACAAAAGATATTTTTTTAATGCCATTAATCCTCATCAAAAGTCGTGAGAAGTAGTATTTATTCCTTTATCTTCTGGCATCACATTTATCTTCTTTTGTCACTATCATCTGGGTAAACAAAAACTCATTTTATAGTATAGATAAATTTAATCCTGGATATTTTTAGCAGTGATGACTAAATTGCTTTATAGTTTTAGGGCTGGGTAGAATTGGGAGAATTAGGAGAGGAGGAGCACTCATCAATAGAAGGTGAGCTTTTTTGGAAGAGTCTCTTTTCAGTTGGTAAAGCTGTATCACTAGTCAAATTAAAAGTTCATAAATTTGCCTTGATGACACATTAGCTCCAATTCTTTTAAGTAAAGTCATTGACCTTTGTTCATGACATGATATTTGGGAGAGAAAGTATTGCCCATAATGAACATAAAAAGGGAAAGTAAAGAATGAAAGCAAAGAGCAAAGACAGAGCTTGGCAAAAAGAAAGCAGGTGCGCCAATAGAGCTTTTGGAAAACCCAGTGCTCATGAATGAAGACCAAGTGTTCGAGTCTCTTCAAGAGACAAGCCATTGTCACTCAACATCTTGGGTTGCCTCAGCTTGGTGCCTGGTACATTCAAATCTTCTTTTTCCTTCAGGACATCGCCAGCTTTAATCCCTGAGTTCAGAGTAGAAAGGCTCTAGTTTACACAGGAACACAATATGGAGGTACCCCACCAATGAAAAACTTCACTTTTAGAGTAGTTTGATCAAGAGTGGGCTTAATCTTCTGATTATCTTGGTTACAGGTTATGTAAAAAATTAACATTGTAAAGGCTTTAGAAAGTTATTTCTCGAAAAGTCATTCCCACAAACCAGGAATGAGAACCCAAGGCTAGTATTCTTTTGACCTAATCCCTAAACCTGATAAGTGAAACAGTATCTTCGTATCATAGTTTTTCATGAACTTGAAAGTGCTTCTAACATGGCTCTTGGCTATTTGTTTTGTTGATGTTCATTTGAAATCCAGTAAAGACAGTTTGATAAAAATCAATTACTAACTGAAATTTATGTAAATGAGGGAATATACTAAGAATATGTGGGAGTGGTTGTTAAAACCATCATCCAAAGAACAGAGAATTTAGCCCAGTTTCTGTCTAGAGATCCTTTTCCTTGATCCCTTAGGGCTGACAGCCAAGATGGTCTTCCTGGTTTCCAAAGCCCACTGGAATAAAAGTCAAAGAAGAGGCAACATAAAGATTGTTTAGAGGAGGAAGTGAACTTAGTGTGTGTGTGTGTGTGTGTGTGTGTGTGTGTGTGTGTGCATCAGATAAGGCTCTTCAGAAAATGAATTTGAACTTGTTTCAACCAAGAAGGTTCCTATGACATCTAGCAGAATTTAAGCATCAGAGAACAGTTTAGCCTATATTCTGATAGTTTATTCCAATAGCTTTAGGAAAATAATAAAGATCAATAAAGTGAATTCAGTAAGTATAGGATCTTGGTAGGATATGGATGGTGGGCCAGGGTATAAGGTGCTAAGGAGATACATCTTAGAGAAAAGGGAGCTGGAGAGATAAATGCCTCTTCAGTGCATGATAATACTATAGGCTTTCGGTAACAGTAGGTTTGTGAAAACAGCAGCACTAGAACATTCGTGTTTAAAATTGGATTTATAGGCACAGAATGAGGGAAAGGCACAAAAGAAAGAGCTTTAAGATGACCTTTTGGTTTGATTTTGGAGGCTGTCATACAAGTAATTCTCTCAAGTAATTGCCAGTTAAACCAAATAAAAATGCAAACAGTGTTCAGATCATCTGCAGGGAATTAGTTATAGGAACCACAAAAATGCTAACGTTCTCTGATGTTCAAGTCCCTTATATAAGCCAGCACAATATTTGTATATCACCCATGTGTATCCTCCTGTAAAATACAAATCATCTTTAAGGTTCCTCATATACTTAATACATAAATCCATATTGTTTAGGTAATAATCACAAAAGGGCTGCAGGCATTCAGTACAGATACAGTTTTTATTTCTTTTTGGAATATGCATAATCTGATTAAATCAGCAGCATGGAATCCTAGCCAAACAACATGGGAGTCTGATAAGGATTGTCTGGAGGCACAGGTCTGGCTTTACCTGTAGGGCATCTCACCTTATCTTCTTTTCTGAACTTCCTTCATTCTTACGTTCATCTTGAGAAGTTCACTTTTTGAGAGTCAAGACCTAGCTAGTATCATTATAGTATAGATTTTTCAATAAAAGTTGCATTTTTCTTTGATAACATTGCTACAAATGATGAATGAGCTCCAGGTGGCCACACGCCAGCCTTCCTAGAACAATCCATGACTGGGGTACACCAGAAACACAATAAAAATAAAACTGTCTGGTGGTTAAATTCCATTTTCAATGTAAACTAATGTTTGAACTAGGTACAAAAACTATTAAGCCAATATAACAGTGTTTTATTTTATTTACCCCTTCTTACTGTGACAGTAATTTGTTTTACTATTTTCATATCATGTATAGATTCAACTGTATTGTGATTAAATAGCTACCAGACTAATAAGAATTCCTATTACTGTTTTTATAAAAAGTGAATACTAATTTTTAACCACTAACATAGTAGTTATATTGCATTTTAGAATATTCCTGGGGACTGCCATTCTTTTCACTTTGCACAGCAAATCTTTCCACTTCTTTTCTTCTTGCTGTATTAAAAATATTTTTATCAGTTCCAGGATTTCATAAAATATATTGGGATCACATTCAGTACCCCTCCCCTCTCTCCACCCTCTCCCCACTAACCCCTTCCCCCAACTTCATGTCTTTATTTACTTTGGCTTGTTTATTTAAAGGCCTATTGAATTTAATCCCTGCCTCCTAAGTGCTCCTGGTTGTAAGGTCTACACCCCCTCCCCCCAAAAAAATCCAGTGAACCTACTAGTCATCATACCGGTAAGGAAAACTGACTCTCCTTCTCCTAGCATCCATCAATTGCAAATAGATCCTCAGCTAAGGCTGGGGCTTCCTGCCCACCTGCCCTATCCATGCTAGATCCTGGGTGGCTTAGGTTTGCATAGCCCTTGGGTATGCTGCCATAGGTTTTGTGAGTTCATAAGTACAAGTAGCCTATGGTGTCCAGATAACACGTTCTCCTTGTATTCATCTACTACCTCTGGCTCTTACAATCTTTCTACCTCCTTTTCTGCAATAATCCTGGAGTTCTGGGAGAAGAAGGTAGGATATAGATGCCCCATTTATGGCTCAGCAATTCCCAGTCTCATATTCTCTGCATGTAGACCATTTGTGAGTTTCTGTTTTAATCACCATCTGCTGCAAGAAGAAACGTCTTTGGTGAGAGCTGAGGGATGCAGCAGTCTATGGGTATAACTATACGCCATTACGAGTCAGTTTAATATTATGTCTATTAGAGTCCATACCTGGAACTGTTATCAGGGCCAAGAACCCATGTTAGACAGGTTGCAGGTCATAAGGGAGAACCTACTACTATCATTTAACTCATTTTTTTTTTTAATGTTTGAAGGACACAAGCTATATGGAAGAGAAGCTGGGGTCTTCTACCACATACCTTGACATTATAGCACTACTGAAAAATAGACCTTGTTTTAGAAAAGGTGTTTGGATCTGACAGCATGATGTGTTTAAGTAGTTTGTTTCAAAATTTTGATTGAAATGAAGGATCTTATGAAATAATACATTTTCTTGGTACAGCCAAACACCTGGATTCAGGACAGATTGAATTCATGCTTTAAGTTTAAAAAATTGGTTTTGTGCTTTTCTGTCAAGTGTATGAAAACAGTTCAGTAAGTGACTGCACATGTAGAATCTATGCCTTGGTTGTTCAAATAGGTGGACCTTAAAATACCTGTTAGAAAGACTAAAATAGGAATCCAATGCTATTTTTCATTTTAGTTTTTTAAAATTTATACCCACTAAAACCTGTCACCGCCTACCATTCCAAATGCTGTTTTAACATATAGCTTAGTTGAGAAGCTCTTCTCAATTGTCTGACATTATTACATAACAGTATTTAATGGGACTTTAAAGGGAATTTTCTGATATTTAGAGAAAACCTTTTATGACAACTTCAGAGGTTTCAATGACAAAGCTATTCAAAGTATTTTCTTTTTTCCATTTTTTTTGCTTTATTAATTAATTTATTTATCATTTAATGTGTATGTGTGTTTTTCCAGGTGTATATATTTGTACCACATGGGTGCCTGGAACCTACAGGAGCCAGGAAAGGGTATTAGAAACCTGGATCTGGAGTTACAGACAGTTGTGAGCGGCCATGTGTGTGCTAGGAACTGAATCCAAAGAGCAGCAAGTGCTCTTCAATATTGAGTCATCCCTCTAGTCCCCAATATGTTTTCTTAATGAAATATTTACAATTGAACAAAAGTAATGTTAATTAGTTATACTCAAAACATACAACAAAAGAAATGTTTGTGTAACTTATGATTTTTAATATAATACAGTTATAATATGCACCATTAAAGTAATGTTTTAGGACAATATGTATAATGTTTTTTGCAAAGTGAGACTAAGCTATGACTAAGTGAAGAAAGCAGATGATAAAATTTGATGCCATGTTTTTGTTGAGAAAAATATCTTTTAACACAGAGAAAAAGAACAGAAAGGAAAAGATGGGGTGGAGTTGAAGGCGAGGAAGAGGAGGAAGAAAAGACAAAACAAAATACATTCAATAACAATAGCCTGAATGGAGGAATTATGAACAGTTTTTGAAATTTGATTTCCATGTAAGCTTTATCTTTCCAATTGCTCATCATGAACACACATTATTTTTGTAATTACAAAATATCTTTTTTAAGAATCCTAGTAGGTTCATTCACTGCTAAAGCATGAATCTTAATTGTGTCTCCCAAAGCCTCATGTGTTGAGGGCTTAGTTAGTTCCCATTGTGTGAGCTTTGAGGAGTGCTGGCACCTTTAAGAACTGGGAGGGGGAGGGGATTAATAGAGCAGGAAGGGTTAAATGGGATGAGGAATGGGAGGGCAGGGCAGAAGAGGTAGTATGAGGGGGGATTACTAGCATTAAAAGTTTTTAGAAAAAGCTATATGGAAACTTACCACTATAGAAGCTTCTTAAAGTACATACATATAGATTATAAAAACAGATTAAAAGGCATTATCCTATAACAGGGGGACATTGCTCCTACTAAATACCATAGACTTGCAAAGTAAAAGCCCAAAGCCAAGAATGAACTCCCTCTTTTGAAACTGTTGACCAGGGGTCCCAAAGACTCTCAAACAACATTGGACATTGCCTCTGCTTTTGTTTACCCACCCAGAACTTCATTGTAAGACTCTATTACTGCGGCAGATACTACGTACATGAGCTGTAGAACAAACAAGGAGGAATCAAGCTGGTGCTGACATCAGAGCCTCATCTCTACTGTATAGCTTTTCACAGTGCTGGAAGGTTCTATGCAAACTATGGGGAGAGAACATTTAGCATGACCTTTATCCAAATGTGAATCCTGTGAGCTACAATAACTAGCCTGCAGAATGCCCACCAGTGCAATAGTGGCAAGAAAAGTGTGGGAGTAACCAACTACTTTCTAATTGGATTTAAGGTCTACCTCATAGGATGGAGCCCATAACTTACATTGATATCAGGCCTAGGAAACAGACTAAACAGCCCACAGGCCATGGAAGAAAGCCTAATACAACTATTCTGCTAAATCAACACAGTATTTAAATGATTTCTAATGACTTTTTGTCATACCCATAGATTAATGCATCTCTCAACTCTCAGTAGAGAAATTTCCTTGTGCAGCTAATGGTGATTAACCCAAAGAACCGCAACTGGCTGGCATGCAGATAAGAGGCTGCAGACTGCTTATCCCTGAATAAGACACCTATATTAAACTTCTGTCCTCAAGGCTTAGGCATCATTGTGGAAGTGGGGGTGGAAAGATTGTAAGAACCAGAGAAGGCAGATGACCACAAGGAGGCAGAGTTTTCCAGACAGCTGGTCAGTTACACATATGAACTCACAGCAATGCTGACAGAATGGACAAGTTCCACATAAGCTCAAGCCAGACAAAAATTGCAGACATGGGGAAACTCCAGTCCTACCCAAGCAACTACTGGCAACCAATGACTGCTTGGAAGGGGAGAGTCAGTCTCATTTAAGGATGAGACTCTTTGTAGGTTGACCAGGTTCCAAACCATAGGGTATTTGGGGACACAAACTTAACTCTGTAGGCCTAAATTTAGTAGGGGACTAGAAACGGGGAGGGCTCAGATACAGGAAGGGAATATAAATATGATCAAAATATGTTGTATGAAATTCACAAAAATTCAACATAAATTTAATAAAACAAAACACTGTATAATTGTAACTATTGCTAGTGGCTTTACTAATAGAAATAAATGCAAATCCATAGAGATTTCTCATGCACAACTTCATTTAGGTTGAGATCTTTCTAATAGACATATAAAAAATTGAATCTTAATTATATTCATGTATTTATCTTTCTGAGAAAGCAGACAATGATTATTACTTCAAAATTTTATTTTGTGGACACCGGTTACACTGCCAGAGAATTAATAGAATTAATATAAATATTATATAATATAGAATTAATAAATTAAAATTAATTTTTAAATGAATTTATTATAGATAATCATTAAAATTAAAAATTAGGGCCTTGAGAAAAAAAAGAATTGGGACCTAAGGAGTGATCTTAGGGGATGGGGTTGGCCCTAAAAGGAGCAGAGGGACGGTGTTCCCTCATTTCTCTCTTTTGCTCCCTGACAATTGTGTGTTTTTACGTATCCCTGAAGTGATATACTGCCCTTACACAAGCCCCAAAGCAAGAGGATGAACTGATTATGGACAAGAACCTCCAAACCGTGAGACAAAATTAATATTTTCTCTATAAGTTGAGTATATCAGGTTTTTTGAAAACAGACGGTCACTAACACACCTGTGGACCCTTCTAAGGTATGTGTTAAAATAACATTTAGAAGAGTAGTGGGTATGATTTTTTAAGAACAAAATTGCAAAATAAACTAAGGCTTATTGATTTACTAAAGATAGCATCAATATTATTTTATCTATTTGGGAGAAAAAGTTAATTAAAGAAAGGCTAAGATTATTGCTTGAAGCAGGTAGCATAATATGGTATGCTTTTACTTGTCATTTGCTGTCAGGAAAGACCTTAGGATGAAAACGGTAGCAATCTAATGCCTGACATTTCTCACCAAAATTAAATTGTGGAGAAAAAAAGAGGTACCTTTGAGGGAAAAACCATGGAAACAGAGATCAGAAGCTAGAGACTGGGAAAAGTTTCTCCAAATGGCCCACCTATTTAGAAGGGATATGAGCCTGACATTTTTTTAACTTCACCTTTCCACTTTGCCGAGTTTTCATTCCCCAAATTTAGAAATACTATTTACAATAGAAAATATGGAAGTTATTAATATTGCTTAAAATGAACTAAGGTTATTATGGAGAGACTATTATGATGTACTAAGTTACTACATGATTTCAGAACTATACAAAAACTTATAAGACAGATTTTTAAAAGCAGTGAATTACTCTGCAAATACAAGGGATTAGGTATGGGTTCCAAAGTCTAGTAACAAGTTTCAGGCCCTCTTCGGGGAGAATGAGATGTTGAATCTCACCTTTACTTCCATAGATTAAAGTTGGAGACAGTGAATGAACAATATGTATAAGAACAGCAAGTGACTGGACACAATCCATGACTATTATGCCAAACACTTCCAACTTTGACCTGTATATAAACTAGGGACATTATTAAAATTCCAATTCTTGTTCAGTCAGGCACTCAAAAGGTCTCAAATTATTCAGCCCTAACAAGGTCCCAGGTGGTCTGTAGTGTACACTTGGAGTAGCAAGAGGTTCCAGGGCCTTTTAGATAAGAGAATCCCACACTCTCATAGGAGAAAACTTGGGGGTTAGAGGTCGCATGTGAATTTCATTGTGCCCACCGACCCAGAGTGAACCTGCTAGCCAATAATCGGTTTCAATTTTGCATGCTCGTGCCTCTTTCCTTATGTCCAAAAGGAAATAACAATGGAACCCATGCTCATCGTATCTTATCATGGTCAAGGTAGACCAAGTAGGGAACAGACAGACTCCTTGGGATTGGACCAGCAGAGAAGACTGTCCAGCAAATGCCTCTTCAATCAGGCACACAGCACCCCTTTTGAGAAAGAATATTGAAAATTCTTTATTTGAAAAAAGTAGGAAGTCCAGGAAAGCCCAAAGTGCTTCCCACCAGGAGGTCTTGCAGAGCAGAATCCATGCAGAAGATGAAAGCAATGTGTCTTTTGAAGATTTATGGAGAAGACTCACCCAACATATAAACATGCAAAACTAGAAAAACTAGAGCGCTCCAGCTTCTTAAGCTCCCCCTCCCCTGAAAAAAACCAAAAACCAAAAAACAAAAACCCCAGCAAAATGAGCAATGAAATCAAATCTGAAGCCCCGGCTGATTTGGGTTCTCAGAAGATCTTATCTTTCTTCTTTAAAAAAATTTAGTTAATTAATTTGTGAGTATATGTGCATGTCTCTGTGTGTGTGTGTATATATGTGTGATCATATGCATATGTATGTGTGCAGGCTGAGGCCAGAAGTGCCCTTAACCACTGAGCTCTCTCCAGTCCTCAGAAAACCTCTTCAATAGACTTTCAACTACCCTCCCGCCCCCAACCATAATATACCATCACCACAGAGCCAGGTTGTGGTAGCCTGAAGGAGATACATGTATACTCACTGGATTCAGAAGTCAGATGGGGTTAAGAAGAAAGCCAGTCTAGAAGCAAAGAGGCAGAACCTCTCCAGGCTATGGAAGTCATCAGAATTTTTAGAGGCCATACACTGGTGGGGAGAGTAAGAACAAAATCTCATTTGGGATTTCAGTGGTGATTTCCCCAGCACTTACTATTTTTGGAAGTGCTTCCTGTCATTTTTCTCACCCAAATTAAAACAAAAGTAGTTATTAAAAAAAAAAAAAGCACCGTGAGGGGAAAGACCACAGCAGCAACCTTGTACTTGGCCTCCCTTGCTGTTGGAACCTCACCCAAATATCCAGCCACTCCTTGCAGCCAGTTGTGTGCAATTTTTCCCCTAATTGCATTTAGCAACATGGTTTTGGCAAGAGGCTAGAGAATATAGGCTGAGGGAAGAATAGAGACTAGAGGAGGGGGCTCTGTCTATGCAGGTATAGAGAAGCCAGGACACCATCCTTCTTGAATTACACTGTTTTGGGCTCCACCACAATCCTCTCAGTAACCCCTCACTTACTCTGTAAGTAAGCTCAGTAAACTCAGTGGTTCCCCAGGAGGAACTCTGGTGGAATCAAACTTTGGTTTGTTATTGAGATCTTATAAGGAGGCTAGACATTACTTAGTCCCCCCAAGGGAGAAAGCTCTCACAAGGTCTTTCTGGGACTTGGAGTCCATCATGCATGGTGTTTGGTTCTAGGCTATTTAGCAACACCTCTGAGAAATTCTTACATTCGACACAGCCTTGGGTACTTGCCTGTGGGTGTGTAAATGCCCTGTGGCTGAGTGATGAGTATACTGAAAGAAGGGCCCTGGCAGGCCTCGGAAGCTGCTTAGGTCCTTGAGAGAAGACGAGTGCCAGAGAGATGACATCACCCTGGCTTCTGGGGCCACTGAGGAGCAATGAG
This sequence comes from Nannospalax galili, assembly GCF_000622305.1. Taxonomy (NCBI): domain Eukaryota; kingdom Metazoa; phylum Chordata; class Mammalia; order Rodentia; family Spalacidae; genus Nannospalax; species Nannospalax galili. The sequence goes on from NW_008354369.1 coordinate 328,620, forward strand.
TTGAACAGAGACAGTTAGGGACTAGGGGAAGCACAGGGTGGTGATTATGTGATGGTCTACTAGGTCAGAGTCAGTGTAGCACAGGGAACAAAAAGAACCTGCAGCTCACACCTCGTGTGGCCCTGTGGGATACCCTCTATGAGTCACCAGCTCAAAGAAAGCGTGAAAGGAAAATGCCTGTGTTTGGACAAGATACTGTGGATTCCTAGGGTTAGGAAAGATAGTTCATAAATGTCCAGAAACATAGAGTAGGGTCAGTTTTTCTAAAGGATGGAATACAGTGGTTTTCAGATTTGACCAATGAGAAGCTTTCGTTCTACCATGAATGTTACCTGTAGAAGATAGTCAAAGAAAGTTTTACAAATAATTAAACAATGGAGATTTAAAAGATTCAATATTCACATGCCAGAAGATGTCAACTTCAAGTATCAAGAGCTAAATATTTGTTAGAATGCAGATTGTTCTGAGTCTTCACTTAAAAGAATGTTATAGTCACTATGTTTTTTAAAAGGGGGTGAGTGGGGGCTGAAGAGATGTCTTAGTGGTTAAGAGCACTGACTGATCTTGCCGAGGACCCAGGTTCGATTTCCAGTACCCACATGGCAGCTAACAATCCCTCTTCTGATGTCTGCGAGCATTGCACCACGGGATAGGCGTGTGTGTGTGTGTGTGTGTGTGTGTGTGTGTGTGTGTGTGTGTACGTATACACATTCAGGCAATACACTTATACACATAAAATAAAAACAATAAATAAAATATTTTTTTAAAAGGTGGGTGGGTACAGCGACAGTATTAGACAACATTTGATATCAGTCTTTGGCATCAGATGAGGCCCTATTCTAAATCTAAGCCTCTTGTGTAAGCTTAGTGTGATCTCTGAGGTACAGTGGGGGTACACATGGGGTAACCATATGGACTGCAGTGAGGAGAAATGAGATAATTCATGCACTGTGAGTGACTAGGGCCTGTATATAAGTGCTTAATTAAATACTGCAACAACAGAACGCAGAACAACAGTAAAGTAAAGCCAGGCTTTCCCTATAGTTATGATAAATTCTCTAAAGCAGGACTCTGCTAGGCAAAAAATGAGGGTCACTCAACAGGCGGGATGAGGAACCAGGTGCAGCAAAAACTACATTTCCCATTAGGCACCGGTCACGTCTGTTCCTCCCTTCGTTCCGGGTCAGTCACATGACTCTCGGGCTGCGCTATGGCGGAAGCTGAGGAGCAGGTAAAGGTTCCAGCGGTAGTTGAGGGGCACACGGCGGGGATTCCGGAGCTAGGGCTTTGAGGGTGCCCGGGGCGAGGTGGGCCTGGCCGGGGGCGCTGGGGGCTGAGCTCGGGACAACACCGCGCACTCCTCGCGCTCGGAGTCTGCCCTGCAGCGCTCAGCCCCTCCGACTTGTGTCCATGAAGGCAGGTCAGGAACTGACTGCTATGGGAGGCTTGAGAGATTGATTATCCCTTTTGCTGGCAAGACTTCATGGCAGCGTCCAGCCGCGTCGGAGAGGGTGGCACTGGAGTGATGGGGAGACATTATTGCTTTATTTCCACAGAGTAATAATGATAGCCACACATTAGGGCAAAGGACAAGATTAAACGAAGTTGAAAAAATAGGCCGGAACTTGGAGTGAGCTTGTTTCCATTTCTAATGTCTTTCAGTTTGATATTTTTTTTCCCATTAGCTGGGCCGAGAGTTTCTGTAGTGACATGGTGATGAGCTGTCAGAAGAGACATGTACTTTTCAGGAATTTTTACCGCTTGCAGTATTCTTTACTTTCATAGTATGTCCGGTATATATTTTATATATGCTAATAGTTAAGGAACTTGACTATGTAGAAATTGGGTTTGGACATTGTGATAACGGCTAATCCATCGCTTGTGCAAACCCTCTTTTCTATTTTGGGCATGTCCACAGGAAATAGAACACACCATTTCATGACTGTCATCGCAGATGGTTTTCCACATTGTGCGCCTCCATTTTGTCTTGAAACATAATTGTGGTGTGGGAGAAAAGCATCCAACCAAGTTCCTTTGCTTCCTAGAGCTAGTGTAGTAGAAATGCAGGGAGTTGTCCTTATTCCACTCACAGAAGAGTTTGGCAAAGTTGGCTGATGTTTAAAAAATTAGAAAGTTAGGTAGATAAGAATGTTTCATGTCTGTACATTGCTTTCAAGTTTACAAAGATCGTTTCACATTGCATTTGGTCCTCTCAAGAGAATTTCATGAGGTAAATGTCTAGTCTGATATGGAAGTTAGATAAAACATCTGTGTTAAACCATCCCATACCAAATTAGTGAAGTCCATGTCCTCAAGTTAGCCTAGTTGCCCATCGGGGCCTTGCCCCAGTCCCTTCCGCCTCTCTCTGACTTCATTGTCCACAGTGTTCCCTCCTGCCTTCTGTGCCTCTCACACTGCCTTTCTTAGGGTTCTGTAAACAAGCCAGGAATGTTCTTGCTTCAGGGCCTTTACCATGCTGGCCCTCTTTAGGACTTTTGACACCAAGGACTGGTCTTCCTTCATGCCTTTGTATAAGTATTCTTTCTAACAAGAGTCTCCCTGGCTCTTGTCTCCATTCTTTGAAAACCACCTTCCATATTGTGTTTTCCACATTCTATATTTTCCATAATGCTTATCATGTTTTACAATTTCTCATATATTTTCACTATTGCAATGTAAGCTACATGGTAAGAATGTGTTCGCAGCTGATGGCCAGTACTGGAATACTGCTTGATAAGTGTCAGGAACTTTATGAAGTGGAATTAGCCCTTACCATCTTGATAATTTTCCTTTCAGTCATTATCCCATCATACTTTAATAGCTAGTATACTCTTGGAGAGAGCTAGCCCTCCTGGTGGTGTTGAGATCAGCATTCTATTGTCTAGTGCAGAAAGAAGCAAACGTTCATTAATTGTTGTATTTTAAAAATCAGCAAATAATTGTATCTATACTACTAGTCTTTGAAGATTTAAACATGAGCTTTTTGTATTCTTTTGGACTAGTGTGCCTTGCGCTTCGGGGTAGGATGCCATTAAAATCTGACAGTTGGTCTTTGCTACTCAGTTTTTGAAGATAAGAGGTGCAAAAGTGGAGTAAGTGAAATTTGCTAGTTTTGCCACCTTGAATCTCTTTGGAAATCATGACATGTTTTTTTTTCTCTTCCTGAGTACTTTAGGAATTGACATATGTTTTAAATGAACTACCAGGACAAATTACAGAGGAAGGCAAAGGTTGGCATTTTCTTGGTACCATGTCCTGTAGATGCCAACAGCCCTTCAAGATGAGTTGCACACAATTGAACCTGGGCATTGTGTTCTTTGGTGATTGTCCCCCCCCCCCCCGCTTTTTTTTAATGAATAGCCAAAGTGGTGACATCTGAACTGACATGAGATACTATAAAACAATTCAGAGTCTAATGCTAAAATCACTGGTTATGATTGGACAGGTGTTTGTGTGTAAGTCATTGTGAAAGCCTTGGTTTTGCTGAATATAGTAAAAGTACTTTGTAAAAGTAACATTTGTGTTTTATAGTTCTCAGAAAGAGCTAATATCTTAGATTCTGCCTGGAATTCTTGTAACCAGCAATTTTGCTTAGTTCCAGAACGATTTATAGTTGGCTTTCATAGTCACAGAAGCCCAACAGTATTTATCCCTACTGCTCATGAATAACATTGTGCTTGAAGTCTGGTTGGTGGTATATTTGTCTCCTACAGACTGCTGAGTCCTCAGAACGAGGACTATAGCTTACTCATGTCTGTATCTCCCAGATAGCTAGGACTTTCCAAACACAAAGTGTTTAAATGAATTTATTAGGAGGAGAACAACTCGTAATTGTCATATTGTGAATTTTTGGTAAAATTTGTGTGAAGTTATTTTTATCATATTTAAAACATTGCAATGTTACTAATTCAAATACAATGTGGATTGCCCTCTGTACGTTTCTTACTAGATCCACAGTCTTTCATCTTCCCTTCTCAACTGCACACCACTGATTCCTTGGCTAGATGGGAGAGTTTCAACTTCCACTTCTCCGGCATCTTAGAAATTAGGGAAAGTCTATCATTACTGTAGGTTGTTTATAGATTATCAGATGGTACAGTCCATGATTGTTAATATCTCATGTACATAAAATAAACATTAGGTTTGCACATATTTTAGTGCCTCAGTTTTCTTGCCTGTAAATTAGGAATTTTCTTTCTAAGACTTGCCGATATGAAATAAGTATGTTTTAAAGTGGTTAGGTTGAAATATTTTATAAATAAGAGAGAGTAATTGACCAAACCTAGATTTGGGGAGACCAAAGTTAGTCTGTGAAGGAAGGTGAACATTTAGAAATACCCAGTGATTTTTTTCAGACTTTAGATCTCAGGTTGGCACTGTGAAATCATAAAACACACAAATGAATCCGTGGAGTTAAAGCCACATGGGTGCCTGGCTGTGTTAACCCTGAGGACTCCCCTTATGGGTGTCACTGCACTCAGAGACAATGTGAGGAGATGGAAATCTATTAGGATATCTGAGTTGTGCCAGGGCTAAGTAGAGGGAATTCCCTAAGGAAAAGCTCATCAAGGATCACAGATTCAAGGCACGTTCTTTTGCCTGAGTGAGTGAGGCTGGAGGTGGTATTGAAGAATAAGGTGCATTCCATCTCCAGCATTGCTGCTCAGCTTAACTGAAGTTATGCAGAAATACTGATGCTGTGCAGAGGTAGTGGGTTTTGATCTCAGAAATACAGATTTTTATATGGCAATTTTTTTTTGGTCTTTTTGAAACAGGACCTACAGGGCCTCCCTGTAGCACCAGCTAACCTGGAACTCACTATGTAGACCAGGCTGGCCTTGAACTCACAGAGATCTGTCTGCCTCTGCCTCTCTAGTGCTGGGACTACAGGCGCGTGCCACTAACAACATTACTGAGGTTAAACAACACATCTGTAGGTCACACCTGGGCCTTACCTGTCATTTTGCCATCATTTCACATAAAGACATGAGCATGTGACCTCTCAATGAGAGCCTACCCAGTGTGGCTGGAGGGTCATGGGTGTGTGGAGGGATTGTAAAGAAAGACTAGATGTCTTCTGGGGTCAGACTAGGAATAGCTTTGCCTACTTTACTGGGGAGCCTGAAACCTGTTCTTATTTTGGGGCTAGGATACATGGCTTGTTCTTTGAGGGAAGCAATCAGTCTGATCTGAGCTTTGGGAAGATAGTCCCGTTGGCAGCTGATGAATAAATTATGGAGGTTACAGGTCACATTGTACAGATCATTGGGTGAAAGTCTTTGGATGGATGATTGGAGTTTGAGGGATTGGTTTGCAAAAGAAAGGCAAATGATTGTGTTTTACTTGCAGCCTGCTATGTGGGATGTGTGAGGCTACACATTTGTGTCACTGGATATCTTCAAGCTTATTATTTTTGCTTCAAACGGAATGCCGCAGTGTTTTTTTAATTGGACATGAAATTCACTAGTTCAGTCATTTTTAAGTGTGTGATTACATTCACGTTGCCATGCAGCCTGCAGTCATCACCACCATCTAGCTCTAGAGCTTTCCATTATCATACACTAAAACTTTACCTATTGATAGACACCCCTGACTCATCCTAATAATTTCTATTTTACTTCTGTCTTACATGCATAAAAGTCATACAATTTTTGTGGGTTTGGGGGAGGAGGGGAGTGACTTATTTCACTTATACAACTTCACAATTTTTAAAAATATTTTTTATTATTTTAATTTTATGTATATGAATGTATTGCTTGCATGTATATAAGTGCACCTGTGTCTTATATTGCTTATGGAAGTCAGAAGATAGAGTTGGATCACCGGAACTGGAGTTATAGACAGTTGTTAGCTGCTGTGACTCAAACCCAGGTCCTCTGCAAGAACAGCCAGTGCTCTTAACCACTGAGCCATCTCTCCAGCCCTGAGAACAGCATAGTTTTAGAACTTACTTTTTCATAATTCTAATGTGAGTTTTTTTTTTTTTTTTTTTTAAAGTTTGAAAACCATGGAGTCCCTAAGTGGTAACCTTTCTCACGGTTCAGTCATCTTTATGACTTTTTGTTTACCACTGTCTCTGGAACGTTAAGTAGAGGGATTGGTCAATGAATGAAGCACTAAGAAAACACACCAGGCTAATAGCTGATGTTACTCAAGCACGGCTCTCATAACATTGTGGACAGAAGTGTAGATGTGTTGAGGCCACATCTGTGTTCAGGTGCTTGATGCTGATGTTAAAGGTGGGCCTTATAGGGTTCTGGAGCAAATATTCTCAGCTGATGCTAGCAGCCACTGGAAACTGCTCAGCCTGGTTTTCCCTGAAATCTGCAAGTCTTGGGGTGTCAGGTTCCAGCACTGCATTCTTTCTGGTGTAGAGCCAGAGTGAAATTTTGTTTTGAGATTTTGGACTGGCTTCCGTTGGTTGATGTTGTTTTAATAAGGCTCATGAATAAACTGAGCATGTGCATTTGAGGTGCTTCCACATTTAAAAAGTTCCTTAGGTTTAATGTAATTCTCTGGAAAGAGTAGTCAGGTGTCTTTCTAGAGCCCTAGATATGGGAAATAGGAATCTAGATGCAGCATATTGGCCAGTGTTAACAATATTTAATATTCCAGAATGTCAGGGATGGAGATAGATTAGAAATCATTAAATTTGATCTCTATGCGTCATTCTGGCCTTAAAGGGTTAGAGATGTTCAGAATGCTCTATTACAGACATACAAATGGTAAAACATAGAACATCATGGTCAATATATGATAGATGTCCAGTAAAGAAGTCAGAGTTGTAACTATACTCTGGTCAGAATTGTCCATTTCCCTGTAGCAAGAATCTTCTGTAGTTCTAATCTGCTCTTTGGCAAAATCTTTACAGTTGAATGAATACACCTATTAGTGGCTATAGCCCTTATGTTGTATGTGAGATCTTTAGACAGCTTTTTCCTGCCTATCTGCAGCTTTGTGTGCTTCATCTCCAGAGACCCCTTTCCCTAGTAGTGACTGCTCTATACTGCATATTTGACATTTCTCCCTTTATTTCACATATAAGGGAGATAATGCAATAGGCCCTTGCTAATACTGATTATCATGCTCTCTTTTTAAATATTTTGTATTATTATTATTATTATTACTATTATTATTATTATTATTATTATTATTATTATTATACTGGGGAATTTGGAAGAAAATTTGGTAACCTCAAGGCATGCACCACCATGCCTGGCCTATGTTTTATTATTTTTATTTTACGTGTATGAGTGTATTGCCTACATGTATGTGAGTGTACCCAGTTGTATAATACCTGTGGAGGTCAGAAGAGGGAGTTGGATTCCTCTGAAACTGGAGTTACGAATTGTTGTTAGCTGTCATGTGGGTTCTGGGAATCAAATCTAGGTCCTCTGCAAAAGCAGCCAGTGTCCTTAATCCATGAGCCATCTCTCCAGCCCCAACACTGGTTATCTCTTGTTTTCCTAATGGGTGTGAGATAATGTGATTCTGATCACATTTCCATCATGGTTAGTGACTTAGAACACCTTTTCATATACCTGTTGTCCATTTTTAATGTCCTCTTTGAAGAAATGTCTATTCAGAGCTCCTTTTTAATTAGGTTATATGTGTTCCTGTTATTGAGTTGTATGAATTCTTTGCAAATTTGGACTGTTAACCATTTGTGAGTATGACTTGCAGATCTTTTCCCCAGGCAATAGACTGTCTGATGTTTTTTATTTCCTGTGTTATGCAGCAGGACTTTAGTTTGATGACGTCCCATTTATTTTTGCTTCTGTGACCTGAGCTTTTAGTGTGATATAGAAGAAATCAACGCCAATGCCAAGGAGAATTTCCATACTGAATTTTATGGTATCCTCCCTTACCTTTAGGTGTTTTATCCATTTTGAGTTGTTTTTTGTGGCTAGTGCAGGATAAGGGTCCAGTCTTATTCTTTGAATGTAAAGACTCAGTTCTCTCAACATCATTATTTTGCAGGATTGTAAACTCCAAACTACTGAGACCCTTCTGAGACCCAGAGTCACATTAAATCAAATAACTTGCACAGCATATAGAGGAGATGCTCATCATTGTTAATGACACGTCTAGACAAAAATTCTAAATTGTAGCTAAAACCTCTATTTAACACAATCTTGGAGAGCAAGGACTGCATTTTCCTTAAGAATGTTTTGAAAGGTGCCTGCTTCCTACCAAGCTACTGACTTTTGATGTATGAAACTGTTCTTGAACATCAGATTTACATTTATCCTGCTCCAGCTTGAATTGAGTAAACTGTGCATCTGACTTCCTTTAAAATCTTCCCTTTTTTTCTTGAAAAAAAATGTTCTTATCCCATTTTTTTTGGTTGTATTTGTTGTATTTCTTGGGTTGTTGTAAAATGCTTACTTTTGGTGTCAGCATATTAGATGTAACCTTTTATTGCTATTGATATCTATAAGTACGTTAAGTAAATCTTCATTTTGCTGACCCCTTTGAGGATGTGTGGCATCAGCAGATTCTCTCTTTCAGTGGACAGGTGAGAGATTAGCAGAATCAAGTCCATTTTTCCATTTTTGCTTTGTTTCCTTCAGAGCAGCAAGATTCATTGTGTGGCAGGAGGGGAACTGTATTAAGTGGCAGAATTTGTCTTAGAGTTAATGGTTTATTAAGGAATTTGCAGATTACACAGCCTGTTTGTGCAAGATCTGTTAGATAAGGGGAGTCTTTTTAAAACTATTTTAGAACTGAGGCTATGACTCAGTTGACTCAGATTTACAATGCCTGCCTAGGCTAGCACAAAGCCCTGGGTTTCATCTCCAGCACCACATAAAACAGAGCATGGCAGCACATGCCTATAACCTCAGCACCTGGGATATGGAGGCAGGAGGAATGAAGATCAAGGTCATCAGCTATATAGTGAGTTCTATCCAGCCTGGGGTACATGAGACCCTGTCTCAAAAAACTAACAAAAACCCACGAAACAAAAAACCCAGCAGACAAAGCAACCCCACAAACTTTTAGTAAGATTGTCCTTTGAACTCAATCAGATTAATAGCATAAGAATTAGTAACATAAGAGATGTCAGTATAAAAACTGGCTCATTTGAGGTGGCTGTTTCTTGTTCCCCTTTGAGATCAATAAGCTTTTGCCAGATGGATTTCCATTAACGGAGTCTTCAGATTCTCAGGTGCCTAGTTTCTAGGGTAATTTGTTCAGTGTTTGAGGGAGGAAAATAGAAGCTTGGTGCCTCATGATCTTGGGTCCCAGGTGCCCCATTCCCACCAAAGTGTGAAGTTGTAACAAGGAGAGTGAGAGTTCAGCCTGCAGTGTCTTCTAAAATCGAAAGTGGTGTTTCCAGAAGGGCAGGTGGGATGCCTTCTCTTTTCCTTTGCAAATTTATTTTTTAATTTTCTGGCCTTTCTTCTGACCTTTTATCTGCTCTGTGCTTTACAGGAAACTGGGTCTCTTGATGAAGAGTCTACAGATGAGTCCGAGGTAAGATGTTGATTCAGAACTCTTCAGATTTATCACTATTCTTAATGCTGTCCTGACCTGGCTTTGCTTTAGGAAGTTCCAGGGGCTGGGGGATTGGACAAGGAGGGCCACGGCTTGCCAGTTGTCATTAAGACTATTACATGGATTAGCTTAAACATAAATAGGAAAGGAAGCAGAGTTTTCTCTTCATCTTGTGAGATGAACGTGATAGCTGCTATACTATGGAAACCTCTCACTGTTCATCTTGAACAGCATTTTAACCCAAAGCCTGTGGATGCTGGAAAGATGTATGCAAAGCTTCAATAGCTAATCTCTGTATTTTAAAGCCTGCTTGGTTCTCAGAATTTTTGCATTATGGCTTTACAACATTCTTCTTTCCCCTTCCTGTGGCGCTGGATTAAACCCAGGTTTTAACATTTACTAGGCAAGTGCTCCACCACTGACCTATAGTCCTAACCCTAATATTTATTCTTTATTCATTTTTTAATGAAAGCAAACATTTATATACCCTATACCTATAATATTTCCTGATTCATTGAAATTATAGCTTGTTTCTTTAAAAAAGAAATTGCCTTAAAATTGTTTAAGAATTGTGTTAAAGATTGTAACTTAAGGGAAAAAGATCCCTTTTTAAAAATGTCATGACTTTGAAAAATTCCTTTTCAAAAGTATGCATAAGAAAATAAAAAATGTAAAGCATAATACAAGTTAATTAGCTTATGAATTGTATGGATGGGCTAACAGGAGATGTGTGTTTTCCTTCTAATGTTTCATTTAGGGAATAGGAATGAAAATGTATCTCGGTAACCTGCAAGCTATTTCTTCCAGTGTGACTATATCCATGGTAGTCTATGGAACTTTGTTGATATTACTTATTTCTATGGATTTTGTTTGCTTTTCTTTGAAAGGGTGGGCTTATATTCCTCTAGATAGCATCATATATATTGTGCCATTTTTTAGTTGTGGCTTTTAACATCTTCACTATGTGGGATCCTTATCACCCTGAGTCCTTGAGTGTAGCATTTCTGAGTTTGCTCATAAATAGGAAATGGTATCTCTTAACTTCTGATAAAATATGGACAAATATTTTAGATCACTACTATGATTTTTGGAAATCTTAGATGAGAATCCTGTATTCCTACAACTATTGGTATAGAATTAGGCAACGTTTGAGTTCTATCCTGGAATCACACAGCTCAAGAGGATACTGTCAGCCACTGAAGTCTCAACTTTTCACATATCCTCCAGATACTAAATGAAGCAATGAGGAGAACAAATGAGACACAAAGAACCTGGACCTCCAGGATAACTGGAAAACACACACCTGACTATGACTGGGAAAATAAACCACCAGGAGACCAGGAGAGCCAGCTCTGGCTAGATGCTGGAGCTGAGAGTTGGAGGAGACTGAGCAGCTGAGAGATTGCTCATAAAGGTCCTCCCAGACAGGGGGCTTTGTATACATGGGAAAAAGGGACAGGAAATATAGTAGGTATTGAGAAATTTCAAGGATGGACCTTCGAAGAATCAGGGACCAGAGGTGGCAGCTGGACTGTGCTGCTTTGGGGGGGGTCTCTTACAAGTCTGGTGCTGACATGCAAACTCACATGTGACACCATGCACAACACCTGTGCAAGCTCAAGCTTGCCAAAATTCCAGCATGGAGAGGAGCCATTGACAAATGATAGTTACTGGGAGCGGGAGAGTCAGTTTTCTTTAAGGGTGTGGCCCCTGGTAGGTCAACCACTCTCCAGTGGATGGCCCCACATTCAAGAGTATGTGGGCAGAATAAATTAGACTCAATTTCTTTTTTAAACCACAAAGTTGGGTGGGCAGGGAAGGTGGGGTGGATCTGGGAGGAGTTGTATGTGTGGGCTGAATCTGATCAAAATACATTGTATGAAATTCTCTAAGAATTAATAGAGTATGAGGGGGGAGTCATTTGGTGCTTCATGAAGGGAAGTGGCAAAGCAGAGCAGATGTTGTTAAGGGGGCTCATGATAAGATCAGAAGACTTATCTACTCCTTTCTCCTACCATACACACATACACAGATGTGCAGCTTAGTAAAAGAAAGTACACTGCAATCTATCCACAGAACTCAGAAACCTAGTAAGCCACCCAGGAGCTTCACCCCCTTCCTAGGAGTATCTGCTGCTGTTATTCCAGGAAACCCAAGGTATTTAAAGGTGAACCAAAGATAGCAAACATCCAGAGCACCAAAGAAGGAAAACAAAAAGTCAGAGTCCAGGAATTTGGGCAGCAGAAATCTGTAAAATAACTATTATTAGTTGAACAGTTATCACTTACCTTAAACCGGAAATTCAGAACTCAGAATAGAAATGGAGAAAGAAAGGTAGGAAGCTAGGGAATGAGAGCTGACCAAACTTAGGGAAGAGGCTGAATGAAGAGTTGTTATTTAAAGTTGGGGAAACTGAGAACTAAAGGGTGGCCTGACCATATAGTGTCTAACTGATGTGTGGGAGAAGTGGGCTCCAGCTGTGGGCTCTTACTGTTTTGCCTTCTAGCTCTGGTGCTTTCTGGGGTGGTGCTGAGGGAATGACCCAGCCCTTGGGTTTGTGTCTTGGCTGCCACTCGTACTTTTTATGTGCCCGAGAATAATTTTCACTTCCTGTGTTCTTCAGCTCCCCATGTAACAAATAGGTCTGTGGTATGTTTGCTGTATGTGGTTGCTGTGAGGAGCAGATGACGTTACTGTTTGGCATCTTTATCATGCATCTTGTGTGGTGCCTGTCACACAAGAGCTTTCTGTCGCCTCTATTTTAGGTATTTGACTTCTATTTTAGTCAGTCATTTTCCAACTTGATACTCCAACCTGAAGGTGTGGAGCGATTCCCACCCCCAGCTGGATTGTAAGAGTATTTCTTTTCCAGATGTACTTTCTGTAGTGAGTCTGTGCACTAGCTGTTGTTGATGGACAGTCTCAGGTTTCTGGTCATAGTCCAGCCTTGGGAGGAGTTTTTCTTGGGTTGCTTTACTCAGTTTGAATCACTTTCCATTCTAGGAATAGTATTTAAGACACCATTGAGTCTGCCAAGAAATCTTTCTTTACCCTCTTCTGCTTTTGCATTTGTCTCTTATTCCCAGTAGAGTTTGTAACCTTAAGCTTTGGGAGACAGACATTTGCTTTGCTTACTCATTTCCTTATTCAAGGCTTTGTAACTTCCATTTTTGTAACAATAGTAAGTAATGTTTTCAGCCATACATTATAACAATTTGTCTATCATTTCATGAAATTCCATATTAAATGGATTTTTACATTACATCAGGAAGACTTGTTACAGGTTCATCTCAAGCATATTTGAGAAGGAGATACTGTCTTCCCCAACTGCCTATGGTTTTCATTAAGTTTGAAAAGTGAAATCAAATGAAATGAAGTTGCTGAGGGCAGTAGTATCAGTATAACTGGGCCAGGGGTGGGGTTTTATGGCTTGAACGTTTTATGTTTGTGAAAAAAAGTTGTATGTTTGTTACAGCAGTCTAAAGAGGGAATCCAGGGAGAGGGAAGAGTATCACATGTAGACTGGACCCTACTGAGGTTTGCTTTGTATGTGGGGGTGTCATTGGCCTTATATGATCCTTATGTACAATTGAACAGCTAAAAGCGGACTGATTCTGTCTATAGTGGATTCCACTGAGGCAAAGATTCAGGTCCACGTTTGCAACCCTAGGCCCTGGTCCAAGACATGTGAAAACAGAACTGTCAATTGGTGTTACCTCTGTCTTTATAAGTTTTGCTACAATTCTTGATAAATGTACTTTCTAAATAGGTGTTGATTTAGATCTGGTGTATTTTTTTCTGAAGTTTGGAGGCAATGAGTATGTTTAATATTAAACATACTGAAATGGACTGACAGATGAAACTACTCAAAATAATATGGCAAAAGATTGATTTTAAAATAAAATGGAACTTCCAGGCCCATCAGACAAGGAGATTTCTTTTTTAGTTTTGTAGAAATGAAAAATCAAGTCAGGAGGAGGTTTTTTAAATCAGAAAATGCACCAAAAACCCCTACATTATTTGTCTCACCTGGTGGACAGATTATGAATCATTTATTGAAGCTTAAATTGATTCCTTACATATATTAATTTTAATAAACAGATTTATAGCAACTAGTACCTAAAATGGTAATGTAGCCTGTTCTGAGATTGATTGCTGTGGAAAACAGAGCGTGGGGTTATAATGTTCCGTTTTTCTAGGTGGCCCTTGCATTAAAAACCTGCTCTTTTATTTAAGGAGCTATTAATATTAACAGGCACTGCTGATTATTGCATCTTCTGGACATGGATAAGCATTCCCTTTGAAGCATATATTATAAATCTCACCCCTTGGGAAACTTAGTACAACTTTCTGAATATAAGTTTTTCAGTCTGTATTTCTGCCGTTTGTTAGATAGTGGAAAGATAAACATGTCGCCTCCTTGGCATGATAGATCTTTGAATGGAATTTGTAATTTCACTGTCTGAGAGAAAAATTATTTCACAGTCCAAGATCGACAATTGATCATTCAAATATTTATTGATTACTAAGATACTATGATGCACTAGTATTTGATGAAGATGGCAGACAATAAACAAAGCACTTATTAGGATATATCAGATAATAAATGTGGATAAAACACAACATTGACTACAGGGAATATGGAGTGGGCTGAGCAGTGGCTGTTTTATCCTTGGTTAGGGAAGGCTTCTCTGATAAGATGATATTGTGCCCTTATTTTGGAGAGGATAAAGGTGAGGCTTTGAGGATGCCCTTTGTAAAACAGACCCCTGACTCACAATGAGAATTGTTTGATTTTTATATGGTCTTCAAAAGTTACTCAGTTCAGGAACCACAAATGAGACTGTTTTCTAGCTTTCATTTGAGCTCTGAGCAACAACTCCATAGCCCACCAGTTTTAGCCTTCTGACCCTTTGTTAGTCCAGTAGCAGGAAGGATAATGGTTCCCTAAGGTACTTCTGTCCTCATGCCAGAACCAGTGAATGTGGCATGTTCAGGGCATGGAGGAATTAAGGTTGCTACCCGGGTGACTTAGGTGGAGATTCCCTGGAGTGTGTGGGCAGGACCAGAGTGTTCATAAGGCTCTTTGGAATAGGGGGACTAGGAGCCAGGTGAGAGCATGGTGTGTGTGAGAGGAGTCCGCCTGCCTGTGCTGCCTTGAAGTGGAAGCAAGGGCCCACAGCCAGGGAACTCAAGAGGCCTTCAGAAGCTGAGGAAGGCAGGTGAAGGATTCTCCCTCATGCCTCCAGAAGAAGGCTGTCCAAGGCAGTTTGTTGTAGGCTTCCTACTATGGACTTGTAAGACTGATTTGTGTTGTTCTAAGGAGCTATGTTTGTGGTCATTTTTCACTGTAGTAATAGGAAACTAATATAGTAAATAGTTTGATTGGATGACCTTGTCCCCACAGTACTTTTATTTGTCTTTATTTCTTAACAGATATTTCCAAGCAAAGGAAGGCATACAGGAAATCATTGTATTACAACTGGTTGTGCTGGGGAGCTGTATCTGTAAATGTATATATGTGCTTTCTGAGTTGTTTTTAAATGTTTAAATAATGGCATCACTTGACAGTTGGGATCTAGATCTCCCGGTAGAGGCTTTAAGGCATTCCTCTGCAGACTAAGAATCCTCTGAGGAATCTGCATAGCTGCTGAGTTCTTGTCATCCATAGACATTTGATTTTTAGTTGTGGTTCCCGCTCATTCATGCCATGATGTTTCTTTACTTCAGAATGTGACTGGTTCCTTCAGTGACCTTAGCGGATTAAACTGATTTCACTGAACAGAATCAGAGAGACTTAGGAGAGCGGCAACCTCTGATAAAGCTTGAGGTTTTAGACTTTTGTCTTCATTTCCAGCACCAGGGGTTGGGTAGTTTTCAGGTATTTGGCTTGTGACAGGCTACTTGGCTGCATTTAGTCTTTACAGGCATCTGGGGGAGGCTCTGAACTTAATATACTTCCAGTATACAAAATTTACACTTAAATATGTTTGAAAACTGTGTGTGTGTGCTTGCTAAGGATCAAACCCCAGGGCCTGTGCATGCCATGTAGCCCTCTGCCACAGAGCTGCATCCTGAGTTGTAAACGTTCTTCTTAATGATGTGAAGTCAAAGGCAACATGTCATTTTTTACAAGTAGTATAGAACAAAGATGTAATTGGATTCTGAGTGTTTCTGTTTGTTCAATTTTATGTTCTGGCAGTATGCTAGGAAGTTAGCTCTGAAGAGAGGATATGAGTTCTGCTGTTTAAACTTGGGGCTGCAACATATACTTTATTGGCAGCGCTTTCAGAAACTGACATTCACTGAACATTACCAGATACTGTGCTCTGCACGGCTATTTCATTTAATTTTTACGAAAATTTCCTGATGTATGTATTATCATTCCTTTTCACAAGAAGTGGGGTAATTCAAGTTTTAATTAACTTGCCCAATGTATATAGGTGATATGTGTACAACAGGTATAGGAACCATTATTTGGGAATGGGGTGCTTAGCTGTGAATTTCAATAGGATGTTGGGTAACTCTCCTTCCTTCTTCCCCCACCCACCTCTCTTTTTCTCACTTTGTAGATGACAGTAATGAAGATATTTTATTTCTTGTATCTTTCACAGCATCTCCTGGATTTTTTCCTATTATCTGAATACTTCCTTGAAAAATGGGTTTAATTTTCAGAATTTGGACCTTGTACTCCACTCTTCTGAACCCTTGGGAAATGTTCTTTGTTGTAAATCATAGGGGAGGGGAGGATAGCTCTGGGAAAAGGCCCTGATCCTGATGGGGGGGATAGATGCCCTCACTCTGGTGGCCTGGGCTGAACTGTCCATTTCTTTATTAGACTGGGTTATGAGACATCCCCAGGCAACTTGGGAAGAGGTACCCCGTATCTAGCCAGCCCTCTGACCTGGCCTCCCCACCATGCTTGGATGATCTTTGCTTCCATTGCCTCTAGAATTTCTCATTCAGGGATGCCAGTTGCTGGATTCCATTTTCTGTCTTTTTAACCCTATTCGTGGCTGATTTGGTGTAGGACTACTGGAAATCTGTCTGTTTGCCAGAGCCTTAAGTATCTTGCTCTATGCTTACTCGGCTCTCCTTCACCTAGGACCATACCAGGAATAACTATTCATTGCTTTTCTACTTTCTTGTCTTTAACCTTTGCTAAAACTTGTAAATTGGTTTAAAAAAAAAAAAACAAAGTGATATTTGGCACTTGTGGTTTGTGTTCTGTTGATGAAAGCTTGCTTCATTGAGAATTGTATTGACTTTATCATTTAAAATCCTTTATTTACATGTGCACTGTATAAGCAACTGATTTATTTGAAAAACAATGAAGTAAAAAGACTTCCAATTGTAATCATGCTTTATATACCCTGGTAAATTTAAGTTAAATTAGGATGTACTAATGTAAACATGTTTTTCCTCTCCTAATGTATAACAGCGTATTATCTTCTAAATACAGTACATATTTTCATTTTTTTAAAATATTTATTTTTATTTTATGTGTATGCATGTATTGCCTGCATGTAGGTAAATGGACCCGTGTCGTGCAATGCCCGCAAAGGACAGAAGAGGTTGTCAGATCCCCTGGAACTGGAGTTACGGACAGTTATTAGCTGCCATGTGGGTGCTGGGATTCGAACCTGGGTCTACTGCAAGAACACTGACTGTTCTTAACTGCTGAGCCATCTCTCCAGCCCCAGTACATATTTTTTAAAAATATTTTATTTATTATTTTTGTTTTATGTATATGCATGTATTGCCTGCATGGTGGTTAAGTGCACCCGTGTCATGCAGTGCCCATGGAGAACAGAAGAGGCTGTCGGATTCCCTGGAACTGGAGTTATGGACAGTTACTAGCTGTCATGTGGGTGCTGGGATTTGAACCTGGGTCTTCTGCAAGAACAACCAGTGTTCTTAACTACTGATCCATCTCTCCAGCCCCAGTACATATTTTTAAACACATGATAGAAATTAAATGACTTGAAGA
Organism: Nannospalax galili; assembly: GCF_000622305.1. Classification (NCBI taxonomy): domain Eukaryota; kingdom Metazoa; phylum Chordata; class Mammalia; order Rodentia; family Spalacidae; genus Nannospalax; species Nannospalax galili. The sequence continues at coordinate 346,108 of NW_008354369.1, forward strand.
ACAAAAAGAAAGTGATTTGAAATAAACTGAGATGGATATACTCAAAATATGATATTGAAGTTAAAGAATGTGTGACTGTGAAATCAAGTCAGTGTCCTTTTCCTTCCCAGTCGTCATATTGGCCAAATTCTAGGCCGTCTGTCCATGTTGATTTTTTTTTTTTTTTTTTAAATTTGGTTAATCAGCTTAAAATCACCTGACATTTCTTCAGTGGTTCTTTCCCTAAATGGGAATCCTTTGGCTTCTTAAGGGATTGTATGACAGGTTCAGACTCTCCTCGAGAAGTCATTTTCTTCAAATAGGACACAGAAAGGCTGATCTTGTATTCTCTAACATGAGGCCCAGTGGCCTTACAAGGCAAGCCTCGATGCTCATGGTGTCGACTCAGTAGCTCTTGATTTCAAATAGTTCTTGGGTTTTGGGGGAAAGGTAGCCTCTCTTTACTGAAAGCTCTTTTTTCTCTTTAAGTCAGAAGTGAATATTGAACTCACTTGTTTTTGAGACTAGGTCTGACTTTGTAGCCCAGGTAGCCCAGGTTGGCCTCAAACTCAGAACAGTCCTGCTTCTATCTCCCAAAAGCTGGGATTACAGGCATTGAATCATCACACCTAGCTGAAGGTGGATTTCTTAATGTACAATCTTCACATTTCTACAACATTTGATCTTAAATGTTTCCTATTTTGTACATTGGTCTTGATATATTATCCTAGTTTGCGTTCTCTGTTGCTGTGATAAACATCATTACCAAAAGCAACTTGAGAAGGAAAGGGTTTATTTCAGGTTACAGTTTACAGTCCATCATCAAGGAAAACAAGGCAGGAACTCAAGGTAGGAATTTGAAGCAGAAACCTTGGTAAAGCAGGACCACTGCTTACTGGCTGGCTCAGCTGCCTTTCTTATACAGTTAAGCCCTACCTGCCCAGGGATGGTACCACCAACAGTGGACTGGGCCCTTCTGCATCAATTAGCAATTTAGAAAAGGTCTCATAAACGTCGATAGATCTATGTATTGGACACCCTGGCTATTGTCATGTCAAGGTTACAATGACTTTTGAAGACAGGGCTCTTATATTTACCTGTTACAGATCAGTTTAAATGATTTAAGAGTTTCTAATTCTTTGAAGGTTTTTAGTAGAACTGGTAGCTTACAGAGCCTAGGCCAGACGCCTTGCTGAAGGAGATGGTAATACTTTTATACTTGGATTTACTCAGTTCATTTTGTGAATCTCTTATTTAATTTGTCTTTTTTTAAAAAAGTGCTGTTAGCTTTTCATTACTGTGAGGTGAATATCTGAGGGGATCAACTTAAAAGAGGGAAAGGTTTATTTTAGCTCATGGTTTCAGAGTTTTTTAATTCTTTTGGTTGCTTAGCTCTGTTGCTTGTGACTATGGCAGCGCAGTATGTCATGGTGAGAGCATGTGACTAAGGAAGCCTGTTCACTTGAAAGCTACTGAGAAGAAAAAACTAAAGGAGAGAGAAATAAAGTAAGGGTTCAGAGTCCCAAATCCCTACTCAAGAACTTGCCTTCAATGACCACACTTCTTTCTGTTAGTGTCTGTCTAAAAAAGTTCTACACGGTCTCCATGTCGCCACAGACTGGGAACCAGGCCAGTACCTTTGGGCATATTCAAGAAGCAAAGTTTAGCAAGCATTTGTGATTAGACTCAGTATTGCTTGTATTTTTTGGCTTACCAATTTAAGGTTTTCCTGCCATCAGGGTTCCCTGGGTCCTGTATCATGTGAAATTGGGATTCTCAGACCATGAGATATACTATTCAGCTTGTGGGGATTCTGGCCTGCCTGTCTGCTGAGGAAAGATGCAGAAAGATGGTGGCTGAACCCAAAAGGGGCTGAGTGTGTAGGTAAAGGAACTGTGGCTGTAGGCAGAGTTCAGTCATGGCCACAGGGTTGGTAGGAGGCCAGAAAGCAGTGGCCGACATTTTTTCCAGGCAGTTTATGTTTTCTGAACAAATTAGGCTGTCTTGTGAATTCTGATTTAAAAAATCTATCACTTTCTTCTTGATTTTGGCAATTGCTTTCCTTTTAATGTTATTGATAGTTTTTATCTCTTGGTGAAAATGGTTGAGGAGTTATAAGATGCTCTGGTGGGGCTGGCTTACAAAATGCTTCATTGCATTTGGAATAAGAATGTGCCATTAGAAATGCTTGAGAGGTATTTAAATCTCTAAAACAATACTTTTAGCAACTCTAACATTTTCCATTTTCACATAACAATGTACACATTATAAATAAATGTTTTTCTGACAATGAATTTGCAGTCTTTACCTTCTACTATTCAAGATGATAGAGCTCCCTTTCCTTAAATGTATCTGTAATTACAGTTAACACCCCCTTCCTTCCATTTGGTGCCTCCCCTTCTCCTCTGTGTCTCAAAACTGACACATCTTTTAGAGTTTAAATGGTGCCTAGTGTTCCTTGTATTGCTGGTCTCTGACACCTAAGTGAGGGTGTGTTGGGAGAGCTGCTGACTAAACTCAGCTCTGCTAGTACTAGAGACGTGTGTTTTGACTGGTCTTTATTGGGTTCCCACAGTTTTGTTAGGTGAGGTTCAGAACAATGAAAAGGCATAAACTCCTGCTTCTGAGGATCTTGTGATCACCAAGGGATATTGGGGAGAAAGGGAAAGCGGGTTATGTTGGCTTTAGTGGTGGAAATTGTCCACCTGAATGGCATATCTTGAAGATTGGTGAGGTTATTCCATATGGCCGGAAGGAAATGAAAAGCTTATTTGCTTTTCTCATTTTCCCCTCTTCTATATATTCTTATCGCGTTCCCAATATAAAATAAATGATGAGAGTTGATCCTGTTTATGGCATGTGGCTTAGGGCATGGGAACCTTCACCTTTTTTTCCCTCCTTGAATTGAACACGAAATTCTGATACTACAGGGCAAAGGAGAGACCAGGGTTTATGAAGACTGCATATCTCGTGAATCTTAAGTAGAGCCCTTCAATTATTACAGGCTCAACTTTTTCCTCACTTTTCTTGTTATAGTGTTAGGGTAGGGAAAGCAGTTCTGAGTGATAAGAATCTCAGTTCACTTTGTGTGGTTTTAAAGAGATTGAACAGTGGTATTTATTCTTATAAAAATAACATTTTATAAGAAATGCAACATGTTCATTTTATAGTATATTGGCAATATGTCACAGTGGTAGTTTTTTTTTTTTTTTTCTGTCTTCAGTGGTCTCAGCAACCCAGTGACACAGGTCATGTTATTGTCACCCTGTTTCACAGGTGAAGAACCTGAAACTTGAGGGAGTTTACTATATCAGTGTTTATTCTTCTGGATTCTTTCTGTAGACTCCACATGCATTTCTTGAGAAAAATTTGAATCATTCAAAGCAATCTTATGACCTTTTCTTTTACCTGGCAAGCATTAGGAGGACATTTCTCTTTGCTATTAAAGCATTCTTGGAAAGAGATTTTAATGTGTGTATAAGATTTTGTCATGTGAAACTTACTCAACTGTTGTGTCTACCTGTAGCACTATAGGCATTTTGAACTGAATAATTTTGTTTCTGGGGACGATTTGTGCTTTGTCGGCTGTTACAGTTTGTTGCTTATCTCTGCCTGCTAGCTGCCAGGAGCAGCTGTCTTCCACATCCTCAGGACAAAAGTGCCTTCAGGCATTGACCAATAAGTGTTCTTTGGGACAGAAACCACCTGTTTTCAGAATCGCTTACTTACCAATGGGTATTTTATACTTTAAAAAAAAATATATAGATATGAACAGTTATAGAGAGTTTTCTATCTGTTGAAAAAGTAGATCCAAGCAATGTAGGTGGTTTATCAATTCCTGATTTCAGCTGTTTTTTCTGAATATATTTTTGTAATATCTATGTTGTTTAAAAATTGAAGATATTTTGCCAGGCGTGGTGGCGCACGCCGTTAATCCCAGCACTTGGGAGGCAGAGGGAGGTGGATCTCTGTGAGTTCGAGGCCAGCCTGGTCTACATAGTGAGTTCTAGGACAGCTGGGGCTATAGGGAGACCCTGTCTCAAAAAGACTTAAAAAAAACAAACAAAAATAATTTGAAGATTTACCTTTACTTGCATTCATATAACTTAATTGCTTGCCTAGCAACAGTCTGATGGAAAGTCATTCTGGAAGCTTTGGCTGCAGTTTGATTATAGGCAAAGCCTGCTGTTTCTATCTCACTTTCTTAAGAAGTATGGTCAGTGTGGTAGCTAGAATACTTTGCATTATTAATGAAAATCAGAAATTACTCTTTGAGCCTGATTATGTAGTTTTCTGGATATATTTTGACACTTTAGAAGAACCTATAAAGCCATCTTTCCTACCAAATAATTATCTTTTGTATAAATGAAATATTTCTTTAATGGAAGTATAGCACACAATAATTAATAGTGGATGAATTTGCACTGAAGGACATCTGGGTACAAATGCTTGACTGGATAGGCCTTAGCATGTATGATGGATACATGAAGTCTGGTGGGGGGCATGGATGGGGGTGTCTAAATTTGATTAAGAACGGTTGTATGAAATGTACAAGAACTCAATAAAAATTTTTAAAAATTAATAGTGCAACTTTCTTTTTTAAAGAAGTTGTGTTCATTTTGTGCATTTGGAGGAAGAGAAAATGGTTGGGGCCTTACAAAGCTAATTGAAGGCAATGATTAATTTTGAGCCCTACCTACAGTATCTTTTTATACACCAGTGTTTTTCTTTGCTGGAAAAGTTTAAGATCAGTGAATTGAATTTGAAGATGTCCTATATTATGCATGTACATTTAGTGATAGCATAGTTTGCCATAAATGTGTATGTCCAGTAATACGTAGTTTTCATTTATTCATGCTGCTGTTACTGATAGAAGGCACTGCTTTTTTTTTTCTGTTCTCTGTCTTCTCTAACAAATCATAATTGGATTGAAATAGTACATCATGGATCTTCTATGAAGTAATTATTTGTAATGAGAGAATATTTTAAAATACAAACTTTCTAAAATTCAAATATTCTGATATTGGCTTTTGATAACTATTTTTTTTTCATATATTGAACCGTGTAAGAATGACTACAATTTTGACCATTTCAATTTTCCTCAAGGTAATTAGAGTTCTAGAGAGAATGTCCTAGAGGAAGCAAGCCTTTGTTTATACCTTCATACCCATGGTTGATTATTGATTTGCTTTTTATTAACACTTGGTTTTTTTTTTTTTTTTTTTTACTGTGGAAATTTAAGCTGCATGAAGCTGGTTTTTTTTTAACAATGAAAATTTCTTTTGAGGATGTTAGTGTTTCCCTATTGTATCTAGCTTTAAAAACACTGGATATTTATTAAAAGGATTTGCCCCTAGTCAGATGTAGTTGATGACATGAAACCAAGTAAACCATTCATCTGATTAAACTTCCTGACAGTTCAGCTGAGGTGCTTTTGAATGTGGAGCTGCTTGGCAAAGGCCATCTCCTACAGAGGGAGATTGTGGGTTGCCTAGCATTGCTTAGCCAGTGGTATTTCTACCAGCTTAATCTGGGTTTTATGAGCTATCGCACCTCTTTCCTTAAGCTTAATTCCTAATATCAATTTTATTTTTAAAAATAAATTTTAGTAAAGAAGTAGTATCCAGAAATGAGATTTTAATTTCTGTATGTACAGTGGCAATAGAAAGTATAATGGTTGATACTTGGTTGTTTGTGTATGAAATTGATGATTAAAATGAGGCCCTTGCATGTGCTAGGTGTGCACTCTTACCACTGAGCTATAGCCTCAACCCTTTCTCAGTTAAAAAAAAAAATTTTTTTTTTTGAGAGGATCTTGATAAGTTAACAATGCTGCCCTTGAATTCACTAACTTTTCTGCCTGCCTCAGCTTCCTGAGTAGCTAGGATTACAGGTCTATACCACCAAGCCCCCTGACATGTTTTTTTTTTTTTTTTTTTTTCTAAGTAAAATTCAAGTTTTCATTTGACTCTAATTGTGGTTCATCATGTAAAATTGTTAATGTGTGAAACACAGGTATTGATGAAATCACAACAGGATGGAAAGTGTAGCCTCCAGTAGCTATCACCACTGAAGTCTTTTCTTGTGCACAGATTTTAAATGATGAGACAGCAAAGTGCTGGTAAATGAGTGACTTCAGGTTAGAGCCCCACCCCCCACCCCCAGATTTCTCCCAAGACATTCATTCTCCTGAGACACATCAAGAAAAGTAACAAATGATTGAACAGTTTTTCAGACAGAAATCCTTAATTACTTTAATTTGTTATTCTCTGAAATAGTTTTCCCCTTTAAATTTGAAACAGTAAACATGACCATGAAATGACATTTATTTTCAGATAGTGTTCTAGAATTTTATAGAATGATTTAAAGGATTTGTCTTTAAAAGTGCTATATACTTAGTAAAAATCCGTGTTGGTTGAGAAATTGATTCTTTATAAAGGAAAGTTGCAAACTTTACTTGTGTGAGTAAATGTCACTCTGTTCATATCTTCACTTAACTGAAGTCAGTACTTGTTCTCTTCTACCACGTTGTCATAGTAATGTGGTTAAACGTCATCTCAACTCAGACTGTTGATGGTTTTATTTGTGGGTTGTGGGTTTGTAAGATTATTAAAATTTAACAAAAATTATTGATTTGCTTTTTATTAACACAGTTATTTTACCGTGAAAGTTCAAACTGCATGATTTCTTTCTGCTTTGTTTTTTCAAAATTAAAGGGAAACCATATAAAATCTTTATGATTAAAATTTTTTTATTTAAAATGTAATATAGAGTACAACAGCAGAATAATCTCTGTGGATTGTAGTTTTGAGTCATTTCTTTCTGACAAGGGGAAAAAATCTTAAAAATTCACCTTTAGCCTGCTTTTAACTAAACATAAAAGATACCTGTCAGAAAAGTGTGAAATGGTACATCAAGTGCCTAATATTGGAGTTTTCATTTTATTTATGGTTTTTTAAACCTTGTAGGAATGCTTCAGTGAACTGTATTGTAAAAGTATTTATTTTGATATATTTATGTGAGAGAAATTACTTCGTATTCACTTATAAATAAGACAGGCAAATCTTATTTAGAGTGGCTTTATCTAATGGTCCGTGGAGGAGTGCTTTTATGCAAAATAGTCAAGAGGCTAGAATTAACTGTTCACATTGAGTGCACATTTGATGTCCAGACTTGAGCAACATGTGGCATCTTATTATAAGGACTAACATTCAAGATTCAATTTGTATTGGACACGTTAACTTGAGAACACAGAGATCACCTCCATCTAGTGGTAACTTTGTAATTTATTTCTTCCCGGTAGATACATGTGTTTATCTATTGTTTTTCTTATTTTCCATTTTGATATTTTTAAGATTGGTGAATTAGCTGTGTCATATTTATATTAATGGGTTAGTTTGGGGTATTTATTATAGCATCTTCAGTTTTAGTTGATTATCCTAAGGACTCTATGGAAATGTGAAGGTCCTGGGGAAAGTTGTTTATTGTACTCCTTTTGTTGCTTTTGGTTCTTAGTCTTGGAAAGTTGGCTGTACACCCACCATCTATGATGAAATACTATTACTAAGCAACTAGTACCTTAGGTATACTTAAATTATGGCAGTTCATTTGTATACATGGAATGATTTCTTTAAAGTACATTGATTACTCCTGTTTTGTTACTATCCCTGTAGCTACCCTACAGGATTGCCCCCATCAATCCTTACATCCTGTTATCTAGGTCTTCCTGTCCCCCTATACCACATTGAATCACGGCTGACCTACGTGCTCAGTAGAATGTTGTAGAAATGGAGTGTGCAATTTCTGAGGCTAGGCCTTACAAGGCATCTGGCTTTCATTTACAGTAGGGGAAGCTGTGTGCCTTGTGAGGGTGCTCAAGTAGCCCAGGGAAATGCTAGTGAGTAAGGAAGGAAGCCTTCTGCCAGCAGCCAGCACCGTTTTGCTGGAAGCAGATACTCTTATTATCATTATTGTTGTTGTTTTAGAATTTAATACTTAAGTACAGCATATATGCATTATATTTCCCTTCCTCCAGCTCTTCCCTTGTCCCCTAATCTCTATCTCAAATTAATGTCCTTTTCTTCTATAATTATTGCTGTATACATACATTTGTATTTATAAAACCTACTGAGTCCAGTTAGTATTACTTGAATGTACATGAGTGTAGGGCTGACCACTTGGGGATGGGCAACCTACCAGAGGCCTCTCTCTAAAGAAAACTGATTCTCCATCTCTTAGCAGTTGTGGACTGATATAGCCCTTAGAACTAGGTGATCCCTTCTCCCATCCATGCTGGAATATGTGGTCTTTGCAGGCAACCACATTGCTGAGAGTTCATAGGTACAGCATCCCTGCGATGTCCAGAAGTCACGATTTTACATCTGACCTCCTGGTCCTCTGGCTCTTACAGTCTTTCTGCCCCATCATCCTTAATGTTCCCTGAGCCTTGAGTCTAGGGGTTGCATTATAGATGTTCCATTTAGGGGTAGGCACTTCATGGTCACTTATTCTCTACACTTTGACCAGTTGTGATTCTCTTTAATGGCCTCAAATCTGCTGTGAAAAGGAGCTTCTGTGAAGAGGGGACAGAGAGACACTTATCTGTGAGTATAAGGATAAGTATTTAGATGTTAGTTAGATATTGTATCAAATTAGTGGAATGATAGTAGAAGTTTCCCCTCTAGGTCTGTGACCTCTCTAGCCACAAGTTCTCTGATAGGTTTACAGTATCACATGCATTCTCTCCCATTGACCAGGCTTGAAGCCCAACTAGAAAGCTTTTGATTTACCCCCAATACATTAATGCCACTCTTGCACCATTGAGTATATCTTTACAGCTCAGTAGGTCTCATAATTCCCCCCTACCCCCACCCCCCAGCACCTTGCATAGCACCTTTGGATAATACTAGAGATAGCAATTAGGGAGGAAGCTTCCAGTCAGTACCAGCTTGATTTCCCCATGTCCTGTGACCAAAGTATATGGTATCTTCAGCACTAGGGTTTTACCTCAAGTTCTGGCAGGCAACCAAGAGCAGAGACAACAGCCTATTTTGTTGTGGGGGCTTTTTGGACTCTCCTGATAAAGTCCAAGGGAAGTATTCCTTGCCTGGCACTAGTCTTTCTGTTTCATACTCATTGGCTTCTGGGGTAGCATTATCCCCCTGTGTGGGATGACTTCAATTCAACTATATGTGTAAGTTTCTCTCTCTCTCTCTCTCTCTCTCTCTCGTGTATTTTATATATTTTTTATGTGCATGAGTATATTGCCTGCATGTGTGTAAGTGTACCCATATTGTGCAACATCCAAGGAGGTTAGGAGAGGGAGCCAGATCCTGTAATTGGAGTCATGGACAGTTGTTAGCTGCCATGTGGGCGCTAGGAGCCAAACCCCAGTCCTTTTCAAGAGCAGCCGTCTCTCTAGTCCCGATTTTATGTATTTTTAAGAGAGCCTCTATGACTTTTTAAAACACCCTTAGTGTATCTGTCCCTCTCTACTGGTCTCCCTCTGCACTCTCCTCCTTTGCCTTCCCAGTTACGTCTCTCCCACCCTAATTTTCCCCTTTTATAACACTTGTGTTCTGCTCTCATTCTCTCTCCCACTTTCCCCACTGGTCGCATTCTGCCATCCTGATTTCTGTGATTACTCCAATTTGTATACTCAAACCTAAAGAGTCAGGGCTCGGAACCACCTATAGGAGATAACGTGCAGCATTTGTCTTTCTGGTCACCTCACTCAGCATAATATTTTCTTCTGTCATCCTTTATCTGCACAGTTCATGATTTCATTCTTCTTTATAGCTGAGTAGAATTCCATTGTGTGTATGTACCACATTTTCATTATCCATTCATCGATTGATGGACACCAATTGATGGACATCTAGACTGCTTCAATTTTTTTTTACTATGGTGAATAGAGCAACAACAAGCATGGAGGAGCAAGTATCTCTGTAGTAGGAGGATATAGCACTCTTTGGGAATACGTGTGGGAGCTATAAATCTCCACTGGCTGCACCAGTTTGCAATCCCACTGGCAGGTAATAAGGGTTCTCCTTTCCCCACATCCTCACCAGCATTTGTTTTCATTTGTTTTCTTAATCTTAGCCATTTTTACTGGAGTCAAATCTCAAAGTAGTTTTAATTTTGATTTTTCCGATGATTAAGGATGTTGAACACTTAGGTCTGATGCTTGCTCAACTGATGTCTTACCCGTAACCCCATGCAAGATGTTAGAAGATCCACTTAGTTAGGTCCTGCTGAAGTGCTTACCTACGCAACTGTGTAAAACAAAACATTTATTGTTGTTTTAAAACACTGTTTTGGTGCAATTTGTTACACAGTAATAGGTAACTCATGTACCTGCTAAGAAAGCACATTTGAAGGTATTTTCTATTACTCACCTAGTTTATGGTTATTTGTAGGCGTAGAGGTTACAGAGGCTTCTGTTATGGTTTATAGCCATTTTGGAGGATGGTGGATAGTATGTTGACAATCTGAGTAGTGACTTGTAGCATTTGTGACTATTATTTTTGGCTTTATCTCTACCCACTGTGTACCTTGAGGAAGTTAATGAAAAAGTTCGATAATCAGTTTTTACTAAAAATCTTTGCAATGGGATAATTACATATAACCCTTCATAAGTTTTTATTTTTCAAGTTAGAATGAGGTGAGATAATTGATGTGTGACTTCTAATGTTATACCGAGTAAATCCTACCCTTTGCATTCATTCATGCATTAGTGTTTTTCCTCCTGGACATGCAGATCTTTGCTTGACAATAGACCTGCACTGGAGTGTGCAGTTGGAGGGTGCAGTCTGCGTTCTGTGCCATCTTGAGTTATGTTCTTCAGTGGGCACAACACTTATTTCTCAAGTCATTTTTTTCTCTGCCCTAGGATTCTCTTTATTATGATGCACTCTGTATACAATTCCCTGAGTGTTTTTCCTGCTTGGGGGTGCAAAGTTTCTTCAGCTTGTGAGAAGACATATTAGTAGTCTTAAAATATTCTCAGTTCTCTCTTTAAATGTTCCTCCAGCTTCTTCCCACTTTTCTTATCGTGCTGGGACTAATTAACAGTAAGTTAGTGAGTAAATGGTTTTAAAGACTCTTGTTCTTGTCATATGCTAGACAAGATAAGTAATTGTGTAATTTTTAAGGCAGTAGATGTACAACAACATGCTAGACCTTTTCACTGTGTCCCAGGTCACATACCCACTTGTCCTCTCTGGACTTCCCTTTGGGGACAGCCATATGGCCATAAATGAGTTGTGAATACATGTTTTCCATCTCATGACTCTAGTCTCCTACATTGCTGAAATTCCTTTAAACTATCCATTGGCGTCTTAATTTCAGTTATGTTTGTCAGTTCTAAAGCTTTCATTTTGAGAAATTTTCATTTGATTCTTGTTTAGATTATAATTGTGGAAAATTTCTTCATCCAGTTTTTCTTTTGGGTTTATTTATTTATTTTTTTGTTTGTTTGAATATATAGTCATTGTTATTTTAAAATTCTTTCCCTCTAATTATAGCGTGTAGGCCCTTCATGGTTTTATTTTAATCAATTAATTACTTTTTGAGACTCAGGCTGGCCTTGAGCTGATGTGAGCCTCTTGCCTCAGCCTCCCCAGGTCTAGGATTACACGCAGGATACTCTGTAACTCACTCCTTGGATTGGATTTATTTTTATAGTCCTTTGTTTTTTTTTTTTTTTTTTGGTTTTTTTTTGATTTTTGGATTTTGATTCTGTCTTGGCATACCTGGTACTTTATTGAACTCTTATGTATTATAAGTAAAAAATTATCCAGGCTCCCATAGTTTTCTCTCTGCCGAGTAGAGATCTCCTCTCATTTCCTACACAGATAGCATGGGGGTTATGTATTTTGGTCCAATCAGGAATTAAACTGTGTCAGATCTCAGTTAGCATTTTGGTTAGTTCGGTATCTCTTCTGGATGAGGATTTCTAAATGTGAGCCTGTGGAATTCACCAGGACCCAGATTCCTAATGACTTCAGAACTCTTAATTCCAATACATAAAAGGATTTTTTTTTTTCCTTTTTGAGGCTTCTCTTTCTTTTTAGTCTCATACTCTATGCACCTTTAGAACATGATAGAAACGTTGTAGAGAAAATTGGCTGTCTAACAGGCTTACTTTTCTGCCACTTTTGTACCATGATCTTGGTCCCTCAAGTTTACAAGTTTGTCACCCTGTCTCCATAGATACAAAGGTGGTTGCTGCTTCCCCTACCTCCAGCAGTAGCTGTTTTTCACTACAATGCTTCTGTTCTCTGCCTGGTAAATCTCTTTTTGAAGACAGTGTCTGTTGAATGCCAGTTCACCTCTACTTGGTTGTTGCTAAACTTCCTTCTGGAGGGATGTAAACAGTATCTGCCCCCTTCTCCCTTGGTTCCAATGACACTCTGAGGTTGATTTCACCAAACTGCAGCCTTGGAAATCAATGGGCTTATTGGGCTTACTTATAGAACAGTGGGTGAGTGTTTACTAATAAGAGTGTGGGTGCTCCCCAACACCCTCCAGAGACCACACTGGAAATTTTCCATCCAAACATGAATGGTGACTTCCCCATAGCCATGTAAAATGTTGAGAGACCCTCTCTAGCCTTCCACAGCCTATATACCCTTAGCCCCTCTCCCAGGCCTCATGCACCTAGGACAGACTGGTTGGTTGAGAGGTGTGGCTGGACTGTTGGGGTCCTGTGACTCTCCCTGCCCCTCCTTCCTTGAGGGCCCTGACAGTTAACAAGCTCAGCTATGACGACGATCCTGGGCAAGTGGGTGCAACCTAGCTTGCCTGGGACAGAAGATGGTGTCTGTCTGTTGGAGGACAGTCCTATAGAACATTGGTTTCTCTACAACCCTGGAATCTTGGCCCCTGTACTTAAGGTTGCTTCAGTCTCCCCTGGAAGACTGGGCAGGTATGTCCTTCAGGCCTCCCCAGTTATTCTGGGTGGGAAGCTTTGAAGGTGAAGATCATCCAATTATTTTTTAAAGGAAATGTCAGTGATTGGATTATTTTGGTTAACTTTATGCTATCGCAGCTATGTAAACTTTTTTTTTTTAACTTAATATAAAATTAGCTGGATGTGATGATGCATACCTTTAATCCCAGCACTTGGGAGTCAGAGGCAGGTGGACCTCTGTGAGATCATGGCCAGCCTACATACATACTTGCCATACATAGCAAGTTATAGACTAGCTGGGTCTATAGGGAGACCTTGTCATAAAAAGACAAAATAATAGTAATAACAATAATAATCTTCATTTTTCAAATCAGTAATTTCATTTATCCTAGATTTATTTGTGATTATTATCAATATTGATTATTAACTTTGTTCATTAACTACGAGGATGGAGAATATCTTATGATGCTGTATCAAACAGTAAGGTTGAGCATCCAAAGTTAGTGACAGTACAATAGTAAGTTCAGACAGTCATGTTTCCCAGTTTTGAATTGATTCCACCAGTGAAGTTCGTATACCTAGTTGGCGAAAAGAAACACAAGTCCTAACTTATGTTTTTAGTTGTAGTTATGGAAAAGTGAGGAGCCATCTCTTGCTCCCCTCCCCCCAACAAGATGGGGGCTTTGAGTCTTTCAAAACAAATCCACAAAGGACGCGATTTTCCTCTGCTCTTCACGCAGGAAGAAGAGAGTGAAGAGGAGCCCAAACTGAAGTACGAAAGGCTTTCCAATGGGGTGACAGAGATTCTTCAGAAGGATGCAGCGAGCTGCATGACAGTCCACGACAAGGTAATGTGCCCCCTCTGAGGACTTCACACACTTCCATCTGGGTCCGTACTGGTGGAGTTCTCACTGACTTTCTGAGTTCAAGCTGTTTATGTTATGGTTATAGTAGTAGTGGAGGCCATGTTTTCAACTATCAGTCTCTTCCCTGTGAGCCTGGGATTGAGTCCTAGTCAGGCAGATTCCCACCCCTGATGCTTCTGTTGGTTTTATGCCCTGTTGTCCCATTCTCCCCTTTCCCTTTCCCCTAATTCCTTTTTGCTTTAGATTTTGTTCAAATCCTAAACAGATTCCTGTGTTCAATCAATATTGTAATGATAATGTCTGTTCTCTTTGCTCTACCATAACCTCCTCCTGGGTGGCCCCTGCCCTTTGCTTGTAAAACCTTGGTGACTCACTGCTCCTTGGTGTCTGTACCCTAAAAACCTCTTACCTTCACTGTTGAAGACTGGCCTTGCAGCTCTCACTTAATTCCATTGAGCATCTCCTCTTTTTAATGTTTTTCACTGTTTCGACCACATTCTGGATGGCATCAGTAGTTGGAAGTCAATCTTTAGTCTCTAGTCTCTCTTCAAGTTTTCCTACTCATTTTCTCACATAATTCATGTCTGTGGAGTCTAGATCTCTATCCTTTCTCATTTTCTCACATAATTCATGTCTGTGGAGTCTAGATCTCTATCCTTTCTTTTCCTCTTGTTTTCTGTTTCTGTGAGACCATTAATTACTGTTACCCTACCAGCATATTCTTTTGTCTTATGTTCCCGTCTTCTCATCATCCCTTCAGCCACACTTGCACGTCTGAATCCCTGCTGCAGTGCTCCAAGCAGCCATGTACAGTGCAGTTTCACATACCCAAGACTGGTTTTTTGTTTTTTTTTTTTCACCAGAAATTGCTGTAGCCTGTCTTCCCTCACTAGTTCCCAGTCTCCCTTCTCAGCCTCAGTGCCCTTACTCTCAGATGATGTCAACCCCCAACCTTAGATTTTTGGTTGTGTCCTCAAACTCATGATTTTCCTACCTCAGCCTCCTGAGTGTCTGTATTACAGGCATGTACCATAACCCCAAGTAGTGTCATTTCTCTTTAAGAAAATTGAAACCATGATGCAGGATCAGCCTCAGTTTCTGATGTCTTCCCCCTCCTGATGAGTCCACACCATCCCTAGCTGTATAGGAGGTCTTCTGGTTCCACTTTCGTTCTTCATCTCTTCTTCCTCTCATAGACATACTTGTTATATCATAAAACATGCTCAATATTGGTCCTAGACAGCCAGTAGTCTACTTTATATCTTTATAAATAGCTGGCCTATTTTAGCCAGTTCAGAGCAATGCGGTCATATATTATTTGGTTTCTTTTGCATGACTTCTTTTACTTTTATTCATTTATTTTTTAAAATAATGTTTTGAAGTTCATTTGTGTCATAGCATGGATCAATACTTGATTCCTTTTTACTACTGAGGCATATTCCATTGTATGGTCATATACCATCATGTTCATCCATTTACCAGTTGACAGACATTTTGTGGATTCTAAGTTGTGTATTTCTCCTCTCCCCTCAAAATTTTATCCCAGTCCTGCCTTTTCACTGTCTTTTCGGTAATTTCTGATATCCTTTCTATGTCTTTTGCTTTACTTCTACTTTCACCTGACATACTAGTTTTCTCAAAATATGGTTGATTCCTGTTATCAACTATATGCTGACTCCTCATCAGAGTACCATGTGTGCTTTCTAGGTGCCTCCTCCCCTTTCTTCTCTTTTCGCCTGAACCCCATGCACATATCGAGCTTCCCTTCTTTTCCTTCTACACTTGCATCTGCTTCATACATTGTGTCCCGTTTGGTAGCATTACCATCTCCTTTGTCACCTAAGCCAAAGTGGCTCATTCTCTCCTTCCCCACAGCTGTTCCTCAAGTCCTGGTGATTCGGGTCCTCCCCAGCTGGAGCGTGGCTTTTGGCTTCTCCTGCACGTGGTAAATGGGGCATTCATCCTCTTTTCACATACACCCTTTTGTGTCATGGTTGCAGGATGCTGTGTTGAAGATACAGAGTTTTTTAAACCCTTGCATGAAGTGCATCTTCATAAAGTCTGAGCTTGTCAATGTGTTACCTGAGGTGCACTAGGCTCTTTCCAGTTAGGTATAATTGAGCTTCTGCCGCACGCCCTTTGCTGGAGGTGTGAGACCATGGTGGCACATACCATTTTTGCATGATACCTCTTTTGCTCAGATTCCACCACCATCTTACTTGCTTGAATCCTCTCTGCCTCCAAGCTTCTGTTAGTTGGGACATCTGTTTCTCCCTGGAACAATGCACATGCTGTAACCTGCTCTGTTTTCTTTCAGATCTGCTTTCATTCCAGTCTTCTTCATAGCACATTAGCCAAAGTTAGACCTCAAGAAATTCTGATCAGCTCATGTACTCCTCTTCTTGAAATTCTTTATTGGCTTCCTGATGCCTTAATGGTTTGGACTTATCCACCACACATCCCTGTGCTTTCCTACAGTTCATCTCTCGATAATAACTCAGTGCTTTTCATTAGTCAATATTTCCTACCAGGCCATCTGCCTTTTCTCTTGGACATGAATTAGATGGATCCCTCGTCCATTAAAGCTGCTTATAATTTGCTGGCTGTCCTGTTGTTGGGGAACTTCATGCTGTTGAGCAAGTTTTATCTGCTTTGCCTGAAATGGCCTTTTTACCCTGTTTGCTTCTGTTTTCTAAGGGTTTTTCTGATTTCAAGATTCATCACAGCTGATACCTCCTGTGTCCCACAGGATCTAAGAGATCCTGCTATTTTAAGCAGTGTCTTTTATTAAGTTGCAATTAATTATTTTTATATCTGTCTCCCTCGATATACCAAACTTCATGTCACATCTCATTGTTGACATAGAGTACAGTGCTTGTGTGTGTTTGTGGGATGAACAGTTGAATGAATGGAATGGAGAACAGAGTTTGCCCCTTCATTAATAAATACGATACCTAACAACTGGGCCAGAGTTGGGGACAACTTTCGTTGCTGACATTTAGAGAATACACTTTAATCTGAGGTCGTATGTTTATTAAGAGGATTCCAAATCAGTTTAGAGTATTTCAGCTTTTCTTTCATTTGGTGTTTGCATTGCTAGGAACTAGGTGCAGGGCATGCCAGGCAATGCTAGATAAGCGCTCAGCCACTGAGCTGCCTCCTTAGCCCATGTTTTAGTGTTATTTCTGCCCCTGACTGCCACTCATTGACTGAGGAAATCTCATCAGTTTCCAGAACGTATTTCCTCATGTGTAATTGAAGGTTTTTGGAAGGGCATTTGGTTGCTTATTTCTTAAAGGCAGTAGCAGAAATTTACTAATGTAAATGGTTAGATGTTTTCGTAAACAAAAGGTAGCTTGTCATAAAAGGTAGCTTGTCATAAAGCACTGTTTTTTTCATAAATGAATAAAACTAGCAACTTTGGGAAAACAAGAGAAGGAATTAATATGAATGAAATACTCTGACTATAACCTCCAAATTTGTCATAAAATAAAATGCAAACAAAAATGGCCTTTACAGTGGTGCCACCGAGTGACACAACATTAAGCGTTTTAAGGATCTGAGCTTCCTTAGTTTCCTAACAAACTACATGCAGTATTTATGAAGAGAATCAATACCGTGAGATATTTAGGGTACAGTGCGCTTTTAAGATCCATTTTTTACCACAGAAAGCCTTCAAATGGAGTATCATTTTCTTTCAGTTAGTATTTTGTATGGCATTTTTCTATTCAAGCACTGTCAGTGTCTCTGTGAAGATAAAATTACAGCCACTTGGGTCCTCCAGTTCTGATTAGAATGGTCTTGAGCTTTGGAGAAAGCATTCCTGTTTGGTTTAAATATTCAGACTAATTTCCCCCCAGAATTCCCTCTTCTCCCTTCCTCTTGTAGCGCCCAAGCCTCCTGTTTGCCCAGCCTTGCTGTCTGCCCGGGATGACTAATCGTCACGGCACCTGGTGCATTCAGGCAGACCTGTGCAGCGGAATCGTCATCCCCAGTTATGTCTGCACACCTGATGTTTTATTAACCAGTATTGATTTTTTTACCCG
Organism: Nannospalax galili; assembly: GCF_000622305.1. Lineage (NCBI taxonomy): Eukaryota > Metazoa > Chordata > Mammalia > Rodentia > Spalacidae > Nannospalax > Nannospalax galili. Next base: position 363,912 of record NW_008354369.1, read on the forward strand.
AGGGACTTTTTTCTTCCTGAAAAAAGGCAACCTTGCAGGAGTGAAAGGCATTGCAGGAGATGAATCTCTAATGAACCCCTTCCTTCCCTTTTTGTGGCTCCTCTTTAATGTAGCTTCATATTTTAAGTGCCTGAACTGAAATTTCATTTTAAGCAGTTCTATTTTGATAAATCCTTTTAAATCTTGACTTTCTATAAGGTTATTTTTAAAGATTGTGCTGCTTGAGTGAAATGCTTAGTAGTGCCTGTGAATTTGAGCATTTCATTATAGGTTGCAATGAAGCATGCTCGCGTTCAGTGAAATACGGGATTCTGGACTACTTTAGTAATGCTTAAAGAAATAAAATGGAAGAAAAATCTCATGTCATATTTCAGGTAGTCTTCAAGTTTCTTCTGGCTTGCTTAGGATCAGTTCAAAGGAATAAAGAAACAGTGGGGTGTATGAACCAGTCTTTTATCATAAAACGAATATGTAGCTCAACAGTTATTTAGTGGCAGAAAAGGATTTTTTTTTTTTGCATCAGAATATAAACATTTACACCCAGTGTTATGTAGTAGCATTTATAGAGGCATCCTAAAGCTGATAGTATAAGTTCATCTGAGGCTTTTCATCCTTCAGTATGGCATGGGTTTTCCATTCAGAAAGTAATACTTTATTATTATTGTGCATTTTTTTCATTGAACTTAGATGATAGCACAGATTTACACATTTGCCTTAACCTAGGGAGACTTTCTTAATCATTGCCTTCTGACTTTGAGTTCAGCCGTGGGTTGGGTAAGCTTTCACAGCGGCATTTTTAATTTACTGCCTCAGTCCATCAGGCATTGTATACAGACTGCATATACACGATTAGTTGTCAGTAGATGAGGGCCCTCATGAGTCATTTTGACAGCTGGCTTGCACTGTCATGGTAAAATAGACCCTGTTCTGTCATTTCCTGCAAGCTGGAGACAAGCTTTTCTAAGGAATGCATAGCTTCCAAGGTCGTGCAGATATTTAGATATTTATGCATTAAGTGTTTTGATGCTGAAAATGCTTTTATTATTTTGTAATAAAATATTGAGCATTCCTTAATTGACTTCTGTGTTTTTCTTACAGTTTTTGGCACTGGGCACACATTATGGCAAGGTTTATTTACTTGATGTCCAGGGAAACATCACTCAGAAGTTTGATGTAGTAAGTATGTGGTATAAAATAGTGTATGTGCTAAACATCATGCTAAAAAATTGTGATTTTAGCAACTGAATAGCATAAAAAGAAGATATTAATTAAATTGGAGTTCTAAGAGTATAAATCTAAAATTTCTAGTAGATTCTATAAGTTTTAAAGATAAACTTATAGAGAAAGTACTCTCTTGAGATGCATACTTGATATAGTCTGACTGGTCTCATGGATATGTGGGTACACTGTGTTTCTATAATATGTAAACTCCACATAAGACTCTATTTGTATAAATTTGTTTAATTGCAATGCTTTTATTAGTTATAGTCATACATTTGATTTAAATAAGCATTAAAATTCTATATATATATATAGTTTTAATTAGGAATGAAAATGTCTAGGTGAATTGTTACTAAAAGAAATAATAGTACTTTTATTAGTGAATAATGGTGCTAATTTACATGTTCTGGGATTTTGTGGGATCCTTAATGTGTGACTCCCCCCCTCCCCATTTGATAACTGATGTCTGTTATAAACATGTCCTGTCATCTCATATATGAGTTGCCATTTATAACTAAGGCTTGAATGATTGCCTTGGTGGGTCATTTTATCTGTTCTAAATATATAAAAGTAAAATAACTTATGTGAATGTTTTGATGTTTATTTGATTATGATTTTGGTGTCATTGAAGATTAAAAAAAAAGTTAAATTTGAAGCTCGATTTTGATGTTTAAGGTATACCTTAAAAGTATCAGTAACTTATTTTTTGTGTGTGTGTGACTGCAGAGATGCAGAGTGAAAAGTATTTTTGGGAGGGTGCACATTTACATGTCAAAGACAGCATTGGCACTTGGTGAAAGACACATCATAAAATGCTGACGTGGTAAAGGACACTGTAGTTTTAAGGCTGACTTATAGTATAGGAAAGGGAAAGGAATGCCAGCTTCGGAGTAGTCCAGAAAGGCAAATGTGCCCTTGCCTCTTGTTGGTTCATTGGGCAAGTGTGGGTTTGTGTTTTCCCTCAGTCATCTTTTCTAGCAAGAGGAATGTACTTTGACCCTCCCTTCTGACCACCTTGGACACACTCTGCATACATAGGTCTGAGCCTTTGTGTTCTTTCCACTGCCATCCTTTAAAATGCAAACACATAGCTGGTGATGGGCCAGGACTTTGATCTCCTGTGTTATATGTAACCTGTAAGGTCTCAGAAATCTCTTTAATATGTGTTGTGTATGGTTTATGTGTTTGCTTGCTGAGGCTTGTAGTCATATATTTTTGGTTGCATTGCTGAAAAGCAGTCCTTTTATCTGCCCAGCATGTGGCTTCAGTTATTTATTCTCTAAGTCAGTTGCATGCCAACCATATTTTCCATCCATCATTTTTCAGGGAATTAATGATATCATCCCTAACTTTGTCCAAACCTTTGTTTTATTTGTTGTTGTTAAGTCCTGCTTCTCTGACATCTTGGAAAACTAAGCTTTCTATAGTTTTTTACTTGTCTTTGGTAGATGAAGAAGATGGTTTGATGCTATTTTCATTTATTTATCTTCTCCAAGAATTTGAGAGTCCGCTCTGCAAGTGTTACTTATTTAAGGGTATGACTTCTTCATGATCATTGTCAGATTGGTTAAATGACTTGTAAGTGTCAAGTTTCAGGTTGTTATTATCTTTTGAAAAAAGTGTTACTTGCAGTTTCACATGTGTCATGAGATTTTCTTTTGTTCATTTTCTATTTCTGATGTGGTTGATTTATAGAGCTTTGTATTTAAAAAGGGAGCCCTTCAGTTTTGAAAACATTAGAACTTGAATTTGCTAATTTTCTTTAAATGTAATAGCTGTCAGGTTTTAGTTTTATGAACTCATATGTATCTCAGGAAGGCCAGGAACTTACATTCCTCCAGCCTTAGCTTCCTGAGTACTGGGATTGCAAGTGGGATCCACCACCTCCTGGCTATGCTTACCGTATTTAATCTACAACTGTTTTCTTCATTAGAAAGACAGTAGAAGAGAAGAGAATAATGAATACCTTTGGCTTTCATTTTTAACCTCCACCTAAAAATAATGTAAACAAATTAAGATCAGACAAAATAGTAATATACTATATTTGAAATTTTTAAAATTTTCCTAGAAATGCATTTTTAACCCATTCATTGCTTTTATAGTTTTGATTCCAGTAACAGAATGATGGAACAGTAGTTGTCGATTTCATTGATCAGCAGAGTTGTATTTGGCTAAGGATGGATGCATCAAGGAATTGCTTTTAAATAGATTTCCAAGGTGATTGTGATTTTTTTAGCTGGAATAGAGTAATTATACTAGAGGCTGTCTAACTTTCCTTTAAATGTGTGATATAAAAGAAGAAAACTGAACAAATCTGACTGTTGAAAAGATAATGTTGCTTTTCTCTTTAATGGTTCAGGAGAAATGCTATTTTGTAGAATCTAGTAAAGCTGAGTGTGTATGTGCCTAAGAAACTAGCAGTTGTACTTCTAAGAAGTTCAGATTAGAGGAAAATGCATGTAGCAACTATGTCCATAAAACTGTGAAGAGGTCAATAATGGGTTAATTTATAATAGTCTCCAAATGGAAACAACCCAAATATCCATCAATGTTTTATATATATATATATACATTGTGATACATTTGAGCAATAAAAAGAACAGATTGTCAATACCTGTATACAACAGCATAGATGTATTTCATAGAGTTAGTGTTAAGCCAAAGAAGCCAGACAATGAGTGTGCACTTGTGTGGCTTTTATGTGATGAACAAGAATCACAAAATTAAACTATGACAATAGAGGTCCAATAACATTTTTCCTGGAATGAGACATAAAGAAATCTGTAATACTGAATATCAACATCATAGGAAAGTCATCACTCTAGCAGACAACAGGAACTCTTAATAAATAAGAGAGCAGTCATAAACAGACAGCAGAATCCTATCAACATTTTTATGTAACTGTAGAAGAACAAAGGACAACCAGAGTAGCACAATCCATCTGCAGAAAGAGCCCCAAACTGATGTTGAATTGTCTTGATGGTTTCCCGGGTGGGGTGGGGTGTGTGTGTGTGTGTGTAAGAACTATATGAGTTGCACTTCAGTAGCACAATGGGCATGCACAAATGCCTGTATATGTTCATGCATCCTTTGATGACCTTGAGCAAAACTCATATTTCCTCTGCTGTTGTTCTCTCTGTTACTCACTTAAGAACTACACAGTTTCCTAGATTGGTAGCCAGTTTGCACATGCATTTCTAATCTCTATATATCTGATTATTACTAGTCACAGTCGGTTACTTTCTGGGCTCCTTGGCATCTGAGCATGGATATAAAGTCATCAGATAGATTTCAATGGTAATGTTTTTCACATCCACCAATTATTAAGGAGCAAATTTTTATGCTTTGAAGAATTTTTATAATTTTTTCAAAATTTAATAACCACATGATTAGAAGAAGCATTTCATTATAGCTTTAACATATTCAGTAACACACTTCAGAGCAAGGATACATCTCTTTCAAAAGTGGCTGTAAATTTTTAGGTTCAAATTAATAGTTATACAATATTGAACACAGTATATGGCCTGTAAGACATAAAATTGGATGAGTTTTTAGCCTTTAAAAAAGATCTCCATTTCATTTTAGAATATATTGTTCCTTGCAGAAAGACTCATTGTTTTTGCTACTAACACTG
>NW_008354369.1:368849-369302 GCF_000622305.1 Nannospalax galili
CTCAGATACAATTTTTTTTTAGTTTTTTTTGTGTGTGTGTGGGTGTGTATATCACACAGAACATCCCAAACCATCTTATTCAACTATACACACAGTTCCCAGATAGCACCCTCCCATAGCCTCCCTCCCCCGACTAGAGCCCTTATACTCTGTTATCCCTGCTACTGTCCACTGTGTTGTTGGCACCCCAGCCGTTCCCCACTACTTGTCCATCTGGTGAATCTAGTCTTTGTTTTAAGAAGGTCAGCTGTTCCTCGTCTAGTAGCAATCAGTTGTCAACATTCCTTTAGATAAGATTGGGGTCTGCTGTTTATTTTCCCAGTTTTATGCTGGGTTACTATCTGGGAATCCCTTTGGCCACCAACTCAAAAGAAGGTATCTCCTCTCTGGCATTGTTTCTTATTATGTAGCTTTTAGCTACACATATGGACTCTTAAAAAATTATATTGGCCC
>NW_008354369.1:369610-378694 GCF_000622305.1 Nannospalax galili
TGACCTCCTTGATCAAGAGGATAGGTGACCCACCACAATTACAGGACATTTTGGGAGATACTCATAGTCCCCTGGAACTAGTCGACCTAGGAGGGCAAGGAGCAAACCTGTCCTTTATGTCCCTGTGACCAAATAATTATAGGCCTCAAAGTATGTCTATTAAACATCCAAGAAGGTTAGTTCCACCAGTCTGTTACTTTTAATTACTGTGTGCCATGTAGATAAATCTTGGGCAAAGACCAGTTGTTCTCAGATAAACCTTACCTAGACATATATTTCTTGATCTGGTATGTATAATTTGCCAGTAGGTTGTTGGACTAATATGGTCCCCTCTGGTTTTTAAAACTAGCTAGGCATTATTTATTTCTTGTATTGTCTAACCCCTCCATCATGGTTTCCTCAATTAAGGTGCCCCCATTTTCCCTCTTTCTCCCTTAATAATACCCTTCTCTTATGGTCCTACGTCTCTTGAGGTACTTCTTTCCCTTTATCCCATAGGTTCCTTGTACACCCTTCCCTCCCCTCTCCCTTTAACTATCCCAGTTTTTATCAATATCTCCCTTATTAATGCCTGTTTCCTGCTGTTCTCCTCTTTAATTATATTTAAACTCACAAAGTGAAATGAGAGTAAGTTTAACTTGTCATGTACCATGACCCAAGCTGCTACAAAATTCCTAGAGAATCTCAACTTCCTTTGAAATTCCTGCTTAGTATTTATGATTGTAAAATATTGTCATAGTAGTTACTTTGTCTTCAATCACCTTCATTTTCCTTTAGCATATTTCTTTAAAAATTTCTAAGACTTCTTACTTTGGAACAGTGATCACATTGTTACACCACCTCTCTGTTGAGTATTTTGTGTCATATGAGTTAAATATTTATTTTTTCCTTTTATGTGTGTTAGTTGAAGAGCAAAGACTCCATTAATCAAACTAAATTTCTGTTGTTTGCCAAATTTTTATGTGTTTTTTTTCCTACTCGAAGTAGGAAATGGCAGAATTTTACTGTGATGTAATATAGAATGGATATTAAAGTAATACTTTAGGAAAATGGATGATTACAAAAGAAAAAAAGGTTGAGAAAATGTAGACGAGCTTTGGGCATTTTATTTTTTAAGACTGACAATTTCTTTTTTAATGAATTAAGGATTTTTCTTGAGTTCCAAATAGCTTTCTGTTGTATTTCTATTTCTGTTTTTCATTTATTATTAAATTAACCGGTTCTGATCCATAGTTGCTAATCTTTGCTTCTATCATGTTTATATATGAACAAAACCCATCTTACTGTCAAAACTTAACTAGCTTGAAATGTTATCATTTGTGGTACAGTGACTGGAGATCATGTTATGTGAAATAAATCAAACTCAGGAAAACAAATATCCCATCTTTCCTCATATAGAAATAGATTTAAAGAATAAATACATGACATAAAAGCAGAAGGGGGTCTATTTGGGAACAGGAAGGCAATCAGTAGGAAAGGGTTGGGGCCCAAGAGAAGGTAATGCTGGTGGTGATTGCGTGCAAAGTACATGATATCTCAATGAAATTTCTACATTCTACACAGTGAGTACATGCCAATAAAAAATACCCCTTATTCTCCATTCTTGCTCCCAGTGGGAATATATATAACTATTTCATATGAATAGAAATATTCACCCTTGGAGGGAAGAAGAAGGCTCATCAGACTCAGGAAGCTAAAGACACTTAGAAGGCTTGGAAGCTCATGGAAAAGTTATGAGATTCACAAAACCTCTCCTCAAGGCTAAAAATAGTAGTTACTATTGCTGGGTAGGGGAGACTCCACAGTGCAGCTGTCTCAGAATTGTGCAGGGAGCCCTAGGGATGCAGCTTTTGAGAGTCTCATCTTTACTTGAAGGTCTGTCAGTGGTACAACTACCTTTGAGTGACCCATGCTTTGGTAAGTAACCCTCAACTATATACTGCAAGTAATCTCAGTAAAATCACTGGCTGACCAAGCTCAGGTGGGACTGTTTCTTTTGTCTGCCATTGATGCCCTGACTGGAATCAGTAGATGTTTGTTCACATCCTACCAGGACGCGTCACACAGCTGTACAAATTACACTGTGAAACCCATGCTGGTAGGGCTAGGTCAGGGATGTTTTAACACACATGTTTCTTGAATGGGTCTCTGTCTTTATGGTCACCCTCCCCACTCTCTCACCGTAATCGCTGTGTCTCTACCCTTCCTGTGGCTCCTCATTATGTCAAGGATGAAGTTCTTATTAGTTTAGCATTCCACACCCTGGTCGTTGCCAGGAATGCACCTTCCCAATCCAACTTTGAGCTACTTCTTTGCGGTCATTTTGATTCACCTGGTGTCTTCTGGTTATTGCTTGGCCATGCTTGTTCCTTAGTGTTTCATCACATTTTCTTTCAAGAATACCTTTCTTCTATTAAGTTTTATTCTCCCTGAGAAGTCCTTTCCCTGGATTGCTGTCATGAGATTTTTTCTTCCTCTGAATGCCTGAGTTGCTATCATTTTACTTGTAGCATGGTCCCTCATCCTGCCAGTGACAGCTTTTTGTTCATGTTTAAGATCTTGGAGGACAGGGCCAAGTCCCATATCTCATGCTCTTCTGTGCCATCTTACCCCACTCTCCTTTCTCTGAGGTTGTTTGGTACCCAGTAAGCATATATTTGTTGATAATAGTTTTCAATGTATACCTGTGAAACTGGTTAGTTTTTTGTTATTGTGTGACCTTTCAGGAGGACATTTGGCAATCAGATCTTTCCTCACTTGTATATTTTCACCCTTAAGTTCCCCACTGTATTTATGATGAGGAATTTTTATATTATAATCTGCTATAGACTGAATTGTGCCTGCCCTCCTAATTCATAGGTTAAAGCTCTAACCACCAGTGTGATGATATTTAAGAATGGAGACTTCAAGGGGTGTGATGGTTTGAATGAGTATGTACCCCATAGGATGCAAGTATTTGAACACTTGGTCAGTTGGTGGCACTGTTTGGGGAGGGTCATGGGACCTTTAGGAGGTGTGGCCATGTTAGAGGAAGCACGTCACTGAGGCAGGCTTTGAGAATATATGGTCTCATCCTACTTCCAGTCTCTCTCTCTACTTCCTGAGCCTGATTGAAGATTTGAGCCCTCAGCTTTCTGCTCTGGCTATTTCCCGCCATGATGGACACTTATCCATCTAGAAGCAGAGGCCAAATAAACTCTTCCTTTTGTAAGTTGCCTTGGTTGTGGTGTTTTGTCACAGCAGCAGAAAAGTCACTATGACAGAAAGCATTAGGTTTAGATGGGATCATGGCAGAGGAGATTAGAGACACTGGAGAAGCCCCTGCTCTACAACTGTGAGAAACATCAGCTGTATAAATTGCCCAGACTAGCATGCTGCCGGCTGACTGACATGAGAGATGAATCTTAAGTCCTGTTTATTTTAAAAGGGAATGGTGGTGCATGCCTTTAATCCCAGTACTCCAGAGGCAGAGGCAGGTAGATCTCTGTGAATTCAAGGCCAGCCTGGTCTTCATAGTGAAACCCTGTCTCAGAAAACAACAACAATATAATAAATTAAAAGACCCCTCACCTTCAGCAATTACTTGTCAAAATTTTAATATCAATTCAGGTCTTTTCTAATTGCTATGGGGAATTTATAAACTTTTGATTTTAAATGTTGACAAGACTGTTCCAAATAAGAGGTGCTAAGTAAGGGTGCTGGGAGCACTTGGCTAGAGCTGTTTTGCATCTGTGTTCCAGACCACTTACCCTATCAGCCTCCTTACAATGTCTAGACATTCTTCTTAGGTATCATCCTTAATCTAAGCTTAAAGGGTGTTTTGTGATTGGTTCCTTGTCTGTGGATGATCACAATTTCATGGCTGTCCCTGGACTTTGCTTCTTGTCCATCATTAGACTGCACTTTTGATCTTGTGTCATCTTCTAAGGCACAGAAGAATTGATTTCTAATAAAAAGAGCTCTTTTTTTCATTCATATTGATACATAACTGTTAATTTGCGTGTTTCATAAAGGAAGTGCTATCTTCCCTCCTTCTCTCTGCCAATATAATCCTAAAAGTTTCATGTTCCTTTACGGTTCTTAAATAGGTTTTTTTTAATATTGACACAAAGTTCTTTATTCTTTATATGGCTTAATCATGTTCTCTGAGTTACATTTGGCACATTTGCTGATTGCCTTTTCCTCATGGAATGCTGTTGTTTTCAATGCTGGTTTCTTTCTTTTCTCTTTTTAATAAGTTGCTTTTGTATATGCTGCAGTGCTTAACATGTGGATTTGATAGACGTGAGGAAACTGATGAAAGTTCACTGAGATAATGTAGTCAAGTGCCACATGATGGTATTTCAGTGTTGACTGACATATACTACAGTGGTCCCATACAGTTATATTGCCTGAAGATTTAGTACCACCTTAGTAAGCATACTCTGTACTATTGGTACAAACATGGAGTTGCCTAATGGCACCTCTCACAATGTATTTACATTGTTTAGTGATGCATGACTTCAGTTAAAATCTGAAAAACTTCCCCGATAGTCAATTTTATACCTGTCTTCCTACATCAGGATATCGATGTGTGTACAATCCTTCACGATTTTCCAGCTCTTTTGTGCTATTCGTAATGTGGCTAGTGTGATTATTCATTGGAAGAATTTGGGGGAGTAGAGCCAAGAACCTAAGCTAGGTAGCCTCAAGTAAGAAGCTGTGCTTCTTTGTGTGAAACAGATAGGTCGTCTGCTGCCTGAGGACTGACCTGAAGCAAATACTGCCTGTAGTGTGCTATTTTAGATGTGGCATCATTAATTGGGAAGCAGGGAATGTATCTTTGATATCATCAGAGTTGTACATTGTTGACCCAAAGGTGCCAGTGCCTCTAATACTTGTCTAAGACTGATTGACAGGTCTCATACTCTCATGTGCTTAAAGAACCTGTTTTCTATATTTGGGTACTGTAGTTTGAGTGATAAAAGATGTGTCAAATAAGTTGAGAAGTAGTTAAGTGGGAATCATTCTAATTTTTGATAAATGATGCTAAAGACACTTGCATTTCCAATTTTCTGCATTAAAAATAATCTCAAGTTTATAGATTATGTATAAGTACCTTGAAAACTTTGTGGCATCTATGTATCTAAGTGGCTAAGAAAATTTATTCAACATTAACAGTGCTTCTCTCATTTAAAGTCTAAAGTACAGAATGTTATAATATCTGACCTACACAAATATCTCTTAATCACCTGGATTTTAAATTCTCTTCACCGAAGCCGGGTGTGGTGGTGCACACCTTTAGTCCCAGCACTCAGGGAGGCAGAGACAGATCACTGTGAGTTCAAGGCCAGCCTGGTCTGCATAGTGAGTTCCAGGCCAGCTGGGGCTACAGGGAGACCCTGTCTCAAAAGATTAAAAAAAAAAAAATTCTTCACTGAAGGAAATAACTTAATATTCAACCTGTTTCAAAGTCAAGGTTGAAGCAGTTTCAACTTTCTAAAACACGACTGTGACCGGGTAGCAGCAAGGATCTCAGTGGTCTGGAGCCTGCAGGTTTATTTCCTTCTGTTTTCAGGGTAACAGTCTCATGGGGTTTTTTTGTTTTGTTTTGTTTTGTTTTGTTTTGTTTTGTTTTTTGTTTTTCCTTTGGGACTCAGACTCTTATTTCACGGAAAGAACTGCAAAGGATCAGGGCAAGGTGGAGACTCGGGAGGAAACATCACCTTGCAAGAGGGAGATTGAGAACCTGCGGAAACTGAAACTCGAAGTTTTGAAAGATGAATGTTTCATATTTAGGTTGTTACAGTTGGGCTAGACAGTGTGATGAATTCTTCTGTGAACCACAGAATCACCAAAGGCTGAGAAGCATTTACCAGAGAGTTTTTATCTTTGTAAACATTTTGTGTATCCTCCCGTAGCTTGAGAGTAGGAGAGTGAACAGGAAAGAATGGATGGTGAGATGTGGCGAGACAGACCTATTTGACAGGGCAGGTCAGTAGACCAGCAGGAAGATACTGTCTTTGCAGGGAGATTGACTTTGGAGTTGGAGTATTCGGGGAATTAAGTGAGTGCTGGGACTAAAGGTGTGTGCCATCACAACTTTTACAGGAGAGGGGAAGGTGTGTTTTGAGGAAGGGTCTCAGGTATCCCAAGCTTGCCTCAAGTTCTCTAAATATTCAAGGATGACCTTGAATGTCAAATACTGGGAATACAAGTGAGTGCTACCACCCCTGACTTTTATGTAGTTTTACACTAGGAAAGCAGTTTACTCACTGAGCTCCATCTTCATTCCTTTTTAAGGCTAAATAAATGCACACAAGTTTGTGAACTCACTAAATAATAGACATTTGGCTTTCTCCTAGTTCAGGGCTATTTATGAATAAAGCTGTTGTGAAAGTTTATGCGATTGATTTCACGGAGGCAGTCTTTTCATTTCTGTTGGTAAATAGTAGTGGGATTTCTGCATTAGTAAAGTGTGCATCTAACTTTTAAAAAACTGCCAAACCTTTCCAGGGTTGATGTGCTGGTCTTCACATTTCTCAGCACTATGTAAGACGTCTGCTTTCCTGGCCCGCCACAACATGTGCTGCTGCAAATTGTCAAATGTGAATCATTCTAGTAGGTGCCACGGATTTTCATTGTGGTCAATTTGCATTACCCTAATAACTAATGAAGTTATACATCTTTTTATGTGAGTTCTTTAGACTGGCCTCCAACTTGCTATGTAACCAAGTGTGACCTTGAACTTTTGATCCTCCTGTTTCCAACCTCCCAAATGCTATGTACCTAGATTGTACATCTTATTTGGTGGGAATATCTGTTCAAATGTTTTGTCCATTTACGAATTGGCTTCTCTTTATATTATAAATATTTTATTTTTTTTAATTTTTAATAACTACATGATTAGAAGAAGCATTTCAATACCGATTTAACATATTCAGTAACACACTCTAGAGCAAGAGTGTATCTTTATCATAAGTGGGTGCAAGCTTCTAGGTTCACAGTTGAGTTAATACAGTTATACAATATTGAACTCAGTATGACTTACTGTTTTATAGATTCCAGTCACAGTCTGGGTTCCCCATGGTTTTGGGTCCCTGCTGGTGGTGACACCAAGTGCCAAAAGCATGAGGTTGCAATTACATTGTGATTTAAGGAGTAGAGACATGCTAGGAGATCAGGTTTCACAGACCCTGGCAAAAGCACGTCCCAAGGCCCAGGCTCCACATCCTAATGATTGTGTGTATGAAGTCATCAAGTAGATTTAAATGCTAATGTTTATCACCTCTACCAATTAGCTTGATGTAAATTTCCATGCTTCCTCCTCAAATATAATACATTTTTTAAAATTTGTTAATTTTTTTTTTGTGTGTGTTGTGTGTATTACACAGATCATCCCAAACCATCTTATTTGATTATACACCCACTTCCCAGCTGGCACCCTCCCATAGCCTTCCTCCCTCCAATAGAGTCCTTATACTCTGATATCCCTGCTACTGTCTGCTGTGTTGTGGCACCCCCACCTAATCCCCACTACCTGCCCTTCTGCTGAATCTAGTCAGCCTATCTAGAGTTCTTTGTTTGAGGAGGGTCAGCTGTTCCTCTTCTAGTAGCAATCAGTTGTCAATACTCCTTTAGATAAGATTAGGGTCTGCTGTTCATTTTCCCAGTTCTATGCTGGGTTACTATTTGGGAGTCCCTTTGGTCACCCCGGCCAACAACTCAAAGGAAGGTATCTCCTATCTGGCATTGTTGCTTGTTATGTAGCCTTTAGCTATGCATATGGACTCTTAAGAAATTATATTGACCCCGTTAATCTTTGGTTATACTTTCCTTTTGGATTTTTAAGGCCACACAGTTGGCCCAGAAAAAACCAATTTATTTTTACTCTTAAAGTCATTTGAGGCTCTTTTCTTCAGGGGTCACATGGGCTTGGGAGGAGCCCCTGGCTCCTTTCTTTTACCAGCTCTGCCTATGTGAAGATAAGTCAAAGGTCCTACTTGACCACGGCTGACTTCGCTTGGAAGCATGGAGGAAGTGATTCCTCTGTGTTGACCCTCCTCTTTGTAGAATGGACACCGGTTCAAGTCCATCTGTTGGAGCCTCATCGGCCTCTTTGATCAAGAGGACAGGTGACCCACCACAATTACAGGACATTTCGAGAGATGCTCATAGTCCCCTGGAACTAGATGACATAGGAGGGCAAGGAGCAAAAACTGTCCTTTATGTCCCTCTGACCAAATTACTATAGGCCTCAAAGTATGTCTGTTAAACATCCAAGAAGGTTAGTTCCACCAGTCTGGTACTTTTAATTACTGTGTGTCATGTAGATAAATCTTGGGGAAAGACCAATTGTTCTCAGACAAACCTTACCTAGACATATATTTCTTGTTCTGCTATGTATAATTTGTCAGTATGTTGTTGGAGTAATATGGTTTCCTCTGCTAATTAAAACTAGCTAGGCATTATTTATCACTTGCGTTTTCTTACCCCTCTATCTAGTTTTCCCACTTAAAGTGCCCCAATTTCCCCCCTTTCTCTCTTAATAATACCCTTCTCCTATGGTCCTACTCTCTTGAGCTCCTTCTTTCCCTTTATCCCCTAGGTTCCTTGTGTACCCTTCCCTCCCCTCTCCCTTAAACTAACCCAATTTTTATCTGTATCTCCCTTATTAAGACCTGTTTCCGACTGTTCTTTCTTTCAGGTTCTTTCTTTTCCTTTACCTCCCTGGTTCCTTTCCATTATCCTGGTTCCTGTAGTTATGTCTGGATACATACTCACTTCTCAGGGTTTGGTTCTAGGATCCACATATGAGGGAGAACATATGTCGATTTTTTTCTGAGTCTGTGTTACTTCACTTATGTATAAGAGTTTCTAGTTCCATCCATTTACCTGCAGATTTCATGATTTCATCTTTCCAGCATCCCACACTGAATAGCTACTGGATTTTAAGTCTCTCCAGCATTCAAGAAGTCACTGTCAAACTACCCTGCTCCTACTGTTTAAACAAATATGATAAATTGAACTTCTAACATTTTAATTCTATAGGTTCTCTTCCTACAAAGAACCCTAACTAAACGCACTGTCTGAAGTAATTTCTGA
>NW_008354369.1:378992-382165 GCF_000622305.1 Nannospalax galili
AGAAGCATCTTAAAGGTGTTCAACTTCACTAGTAATTAGGGAAATGCAAATTAAAACCACTTTAAGATTTCGTCTTACTCTAGTCAGACTGGCTAAGATCAAGAGAACAAATGATACCAAATCTTGGAGAGGATGTGGGGAAAGGGGAACACTCATCCACTGCTTGTGGGACTGCAAACTTGTTAACCCCTATGGAAAGCAGTGTGAAGAACTCTTAAAAACTCCAAATGAACCTACTATTTGACCCAGTTATACCATCCTTATTTTTTAAAATTACTTATTTAATAAGCCATGATTGGATGAAGCATTTCATTACAGCATTATCATATTCAATAACAATTTCCAGAGCAAAGATGCATCAATATTGGCTGTAAATTTTTAGGTTCACAGTTGAATTAATAACACTTATGCAATATTGAATTCAGTATAAACCCTATAAGATGAAAAATTGAATGAGGGATGGAGGGGTGAGACAATGCGAGAGATAAATAATGCCTAGCTAGTTTTAAAAACCAGAGGGAACTATATTACTTCAACAACTTACTTACAAATTATACATAGCAGATCAAGAAATATATGTCTAGGTAAGGTTTATCTGAGAACAATTGGTCTTTTCCTAAGATTTATCTACATGACACACAGCAATTAAAAGTACCAGATTGGTGGAACTAACCTTCTTGGATGTTTAAGAGACATACTTTGAGGCCTATACTAATTTGGTCAGAGTACATAAAGGACAGTTTTTGCTCCTTGTCTTCCTAGGACGACTAGTTCCAGGGCACAATGAGCATCTCTCAAAATGTCCTGTGATTGTGGTGGGTCACCTGTCCTCTTGATCAAGGAAGTTGAGGAGACCCCACGAGATGGACTTGAACCAGTATCCAGTCTACAAAGAGGAGGGTCAACACAGAGGAAACATTTCCTCCAGGCTTCCAAGTTAAGCCAGCCATGGTCAAGCAGGACCTTTGACTTATCTTCATCATAGGCAGAACTGGTAAAAGAAAGGAGCCAGGTTTTAATAAGTACATGATTAGAAGAAGCATTTCATTACAGCTTTAACATATTCAGTAACACACTCCAGAGCAAGAGTACATGTCTTTCACAAGTGGCTGTAAATTTCTACATTCACAGTTGAATTAATACAGGTATACAATATTGAACTCAGTATAAGCCCTGTAAGACATAAAATTGAAATAGTTTTTAACCTTTTAAAAAGATCTCCATTCTATTTTAGAATATATTGTTCCTTGCAGAAAGACTCATTGTTTTTGCTGCTAACACTGAGATGTTGGCACATTCGTCTCTAATCTGTATGTACCTATTACTAGTTATAATCGGTTGCGCTTGGATCTTTGGCGCCTGTGTATGTCTATAATGTCACTGGGTATATTTCAAAGGTAATGTTTATCACCTCTCCTAATTAACATGATGTAAATTTCCATGCTTCCTCCTCAAATATATTCTTTAAATTTGTTGATTTTTTGTGTGTGTGTGTGTATATCACATAGAACATCCCAAACCATCTTGTTAAACTATACACCCACTTCTCAGATGATAGCCTCACTGCCCCTACTAGAGCCCTTATACTCTGATATCCCTGCTACTGTCTGCTGTGTTATTGGCTCCCCCAGCCATTCCCCACTACTTGTCCATCTGGTGAATCCTGTCAGCCTTTCTAGAGGGCTTTGTTTTAGGAGGGTCAGCTGTTCGTCATCTAGTAGCAATCAGTTCACAATATTACTTTAGATAAGATTGGGGTCTGCTGTTCATTTTCCCAGTTCTATGCTGGGTTACTATCTGGGAGTCCCTTTGGCCACCCTGGCCAACAACTAAAAAGAAGGTATCTTCTATCTGGCATTGTTGCTTGTTATGTAGCCTTTAGCTATACATATGGACTCTTAAGAAATTATATTGACCCTGTTAATCTTTAGTTTTACTTTCCTTTTGGATTTTTAAGGCCATACAGTTGGCCCAGATAAACCAATTTATTTTTACTCTTAAGGTTGTTTGAAGATCTGTTCCTCAGGGGCCACATGGGCTTGGGAGGAGCCCCTGGCTCCTTTCATTTACCAGTTCCACCTATGTGAAGATAATTCAAAGGTCCTGCTCGACTATGGTAGGCTTTGCTTGGATGCATGGAGGAAGTGATTCCTCTGTGTTGACCCTCCTCTTTGTAGACTGGACACTGGTTCAAGTCCATCTCGTGGGGCGTCCTCGGCCTCTTTGATTAAGAGGGCAGGTGACCAAACCACAATTACAGGGCATTTTGAGAGATGCTTATAGAACTAGTCGTCCTAGGAGGGCAAGGAGCAAAAACTGTCCTTTATGTCCCTCCCTTTTTGTCCCTGTGACCAAATTATTATAGGCCTCAAAGTATGTCTGTTAAACAACCAAGAAGGTTAGTTTCACCAGTTTGGTACTTTTAATGACTGTGTGTCATATAGATAAATCTTAGGCAAAGACCAACTGTTCTCAGATAAACCTTACCAAGACATACATTTCTTGATCTGCTATGCATAATTTGTAAGTAAGTTGTTGGAGTAATATCGTTCTCCTGTTTTTTAAAACGAGCTAGGCATTATTTATCTCTTGCATTGTCTCACCCCCATCATGGTTTTCCCACTTAAGGTGCCCCCATTTTCCCCCTTTTCTCTTACTAATATCCTTCTATGGTCCTACCTCTCTTGAGCTCCTTCTTTCCTTTTATTCCCTAGGTTCCTTGTATACCCTTCCCTCCCCCCTCCCTTATACTAACCCAGTTTTTATCCATAGTTCCCTTATTAAGGCCTGTTTCCTAGTGTTCTTCTCTTTTAGGTTCTTTCTTTTCCTTTACCTCCCTGTTTCATTTCCGTTATGCTGGTTCCTGTAGTTATGTTTGTGTACGTACTCACTTGTCTGGGTTATTTCTAGGATCCACGTATGAGGGAGATCATATGTCGATTATTTTTCTGAGTCTGTGTTGCTTCACTTAGTATAACAGTTTCTGGTTCCATCCATTTGCATTCAAATTTCATGATTTCATCTTTCTTTACTGCTGAGTAAAACTCCATCGTATAAATGAACCACATTTTCGTTATCCACTCATCAATTGAGGGACACTTAGGTTGCTTCCATCTCTTCGCTGTTGTGAAAAGAGCAGCAACAAACATGGATGTACAAGTGTCTCTGCAATA
>NW_008354369.1:382484-404383 GCF_000622305.1 Nannospalax galili
AAATTTTAAAGTGGTTTTAATTTGCATTTCCCTGATTATTAGTGATGTTGAACATCTTTTAAGATGCTTCATGGCCATCATTTCTTCTTCTTTTGAGAACTCTCTGTTCAGCTTCTTAACCCATGTTTTAATTGGACTACTTCTTGTCTTGATTCTCTGTTTTTTTTAAATTTGTTATATATTCTGGATATTAAACCTCTGTCAGATGTGTTACTGGTGAAGATTTTCACCCATTCTTTGGGTTTTCTGTTTGCTTCCCTGGTTGCCTCCTTTGATGTACAGAAGCTTTTGAGTTTAATGAGGTCCCATTTGTTGATGCTTGACTACCATAATTGTAAAATAAAATGAAATATCCTTATAAAGAATTGACTACTTAGACATTTTGCATCCTAACGAACGGTTGATGTCCTTCATATTTGGAGAATTATTTCTTTTGTCTCATGTGAATTTTTCTTTCCTCCAGGTAATGTTCTTGGCCACTTTGTCAAATATCAGGTGCCTGAAATTGCATTTTCTCATATTTGTGTCTTCAATTTTGTTCCATTGGTCTATGGGTCTATTTTTGTGCCAGTACCATGTTGTTTTTATGACTATAGCTCTGTAATACAGATTAAAATCTGGTATAGTAATCCCCCTGGCCTTGCTGTTAGTGCTCAGGGTTGCTTTTGTTATCCAAGGTCTTCTGTGCTTCCATATGAATCTTAGAATGTTTTTTTCCAATTCTGTGAAAAACGTCATGGGGATTTTGATTGGCATTGCATTGAATCTATAAATGACTTTTGATAGGATGGTCATTTTCACAATATTAATTCTTCCAATCCATGAGCATGGGAGGTCCTTCCATCTTCTGATGTCTTCCTCAATCTCTTTTTTTAAAGATTTAAAATTTTCATTGTAGAGGTCTTTAATGTCTTTGGTCAGGTTTATTCCGAGATTTTATTTTATTTTTGCAGCTATTGTGAAGGGGAGTGTTTGCATGTGCTCTTTCTCTGATTGCTTGTTATTGGTATATAGAAAGGCTACAGAGTTTGGTAGATTAATTTTGTAACCTGCCACTTTACTGAACGTGTTAATAATTTCTAGGAATTTTCTGGTGGAATTTTTGGCAGCCCATAGGTATAATATCATACCATCTGCAAAGATGTATAATTTGGTCTTTTCTTTTCCAATTATTACTCTTTTAATTTCCTGCTTTTGAATTACTGCTCTTGAAAGATTTTCAAGCACTGTGTTAAAGAGGAGTGGAGATAGTGGACAGCCGTGTTTGATTCCTGATTTCAGTGCGAATGGTTCCATTCTTTCTCCATTTAATGATTTTGGCTGTTGGGTTTGTTGTATGTGGCTTTAATTATGTTGAGGTATATTCCCTCCAGTCCAATTCTCTCTAGGACTTTGAGCATAAATGTATGTTGAATTTTGTCAAAGGCCTTCTCTGCATCTATTGACATGACCATGTGATTTTTGTCTTTGAGTCCATTTGTATGATTTATGACTTTCATTGACTTAAGTATTTTGAACCATCCCTGCATCTCTGGAATAAAGTCGATTTGATCATTGTTGATGATTTTTTGATGTGTGTATGCAGTTTGTAAGTATTTTGTTGAGAATTTTTGCATTTATGTTTATGAAGGAGATGGGTCTATAGTTTGTTTTGGTTGTGTCTTTACCTGGTTTTGGTGTTAGAGTGATGCTGGCTTTGTAGAAGGCATTTGGAAGTTTTCCCTCCATTTCTATCTTTTTGAATAAATAAATAACATTGGATGTGGATCATCTTTAAATGTCTGATAGAGTTCTGCTGTAAATCCATCTGGGCTTTTTTCAGTTGGGAAGTTTTGTGTTACTGTTTCAATTTCCTAATGTGTTACGTGTCTGTTTAAGCTGTTGATATCTTTTTTGTTTAGTTTTGGTGGTTCCCATGCTGTTAGATACCTGTCCACTTCTTTGAGGTTTTCAAATTTAGTAGTATATAGGTTTTTACATTATTCCCTTATAATGTTCTGGATCTTTTTGACTGTTGTGATATTTCCCCTTCCATCTCTGATTTTGTTATTTCAAGGTTCTCTTTATTTCTTTTGGTTAATGGGCTAGTGGTCTGTCAATCTTGTTTATCTTTTCAAAGAACCAGCTCTTGGATTCATTGATCCTTTTTATTGTTTTCTTTGTTTCTATTTCATTAATTTCTCCTCTGATTTTTGTTATTTATTCTTGTCTGCTGGGTTTGGGCTTCAATTGCTGTTGCTTTTCAAGTGTCTTACTTTGCAATGTTAAGTCATTTTTTGTGTTCTTTCCGATTTTTTAATGTAGGTACTTAGAGCTATAAACTTCCCTCTAAGGATTGCTTTCAACATGTCCCAGAGTTTTTGTTGTGTTTATTGTCCTTTTCATTTAGTTCCAGGCATACTTTATTTCTTTCTTAATTTCTCCTTTGATCCATTCATCATTCAGGAGTGCATTGTTTAATCTCCATGTGTCTATGTAGTTGCTAGAGTTTCTTCTGGTGTTGATTTTAAGCTTTATTACATTGTGGTCTGATAGAATGCATGGAATTATTTCAATCTTTTTGTATTTGTTGAGGTTTGTTTTGTGCTCCAGTATATGGTCAATTTTGGAGAAATTTCCATGGGGCACTGAATAGAAAGTATTTTCTTTGGTGCTGTGGTGCAATATTTGGTAGATATCTGTTAGGCCCATTTGGTGTATGGTATTGTTTAATTGAGATGTCTCTCCATTGATTCTCTTTCCTGTAGACCTATCTAATGGAGACAATGGGGTATTGAAGTCCCCCACTATTAATGAGTTGGGATTAATCTGTGTCCTAAACTCCTGTAGTAATTTTTTTATGAAGTTGGTTGCACCAGAGTTTGGTAAATAAATGTTTATCTTTGTAGTATCTTCTTGGTCAATTGTTCCTTTGTTCAGTATGAAGTGGCTCTCTTTATCTCTTCTGATTAGTTTTAGTTTAAAGTCTATTTTGTCAGATATTAGAATTGCAATGACTGCTTTTTTCATAGTATCATTGGCTTGGTATATTTCTTTCTATCCTTTCACCTTAAGGTAGTGCCTGATCTTGAAAGTGAGATGAGTTTCTTCCAGACAACAACAACAAAAAAATGGGTTTTGTTTCTTAATCCACTCAACTAGTCTTTGTCTTTTGACCGGGAGGTTCAGTCCATTGATATTTAAAGTCATTAATGAAAGAAGTGTATTGACTACTGTCATTTTTATTTCTGTTCATATTCTTGATGTAGCTGTGCATTTCCATAGTTATATCTTCATTAAGTTTCTTTCCGTAACCTCTTGTGCATAATTGTTCCTTTCTTCAGCTCTTTCTGTTCCTTCAAGAGCTCTCTGAAGGGTTGGTTTTATGGACATGAATTCTTTCAGCCTATCTATGTCATGTAAGATTTTTCTTTGCCCTTCGATTATAATAGGACTTTTGGCTGGGTAAAGTAAACTGGGTTGGCATCTGTGGTCGTTTAGAACTGGGAATACTTTGGTCCAGGCTCTTCTCGCTTTCATAGTTTGCACTGAAAAGTCAGCTGTAATTCTGATGAAGTTTCCTTTATATGTGACTTGTTTTTCTTTTGTAGCTTTCAGTATTGTCTCTTTGTTCTGTATGTTTAGTGTTTTTACTATGATGTGTCATGGAGTTTCTTTTCTGGTCCTGTCTATTTGGTGTTGTATATGCTTCTTGTATTTGTATAGGCGTGTCTTTCTTTAATTTGGGGAAATTTTCTTCTACAGTCCTGTTGAAGATCTGGTCCATACCATTGCCTTGAGATTCTTTTCCTTCCTTTATTCCTATGATTTGTAAGTTTGGTCTTTTTATGGTGTCACACAGTTCCTACATGTACCATTCTTGTATTTTCTTAAATTTTTCATAATCTTTGCTCGAGTGGTCTAATTCATCCACTTTATCTTCCAGTCTTGATATTCTGTTTTCCATTTCATTCATCCTATTGGTGAGGCTTTCTCCTGTCATTTATAATTGGCTTACTGAGTGTTTCACTTCCTTCTTCATTTCAGCCTGAGCATTTTTCAATATTTTTGTTTTCTAAATTCATTCAGAAGTTTATCCCTATCTTTTTTCATTTCTTTGATTTCTTTCTTTGTGTGTTCTTTAAATTTACTGAATTCTTTTATCATGTTTATAATTGTTCTTTTGAGTTCCATGTCCTGTGTTATCTTTAGGGGGGTTCTCATTGTACTTTTCTTGAGGACTGATGATACTTGGTGGGGATATATTATTTTGATTTTCATCTTACTATTTTTTTCTCTGTGACTTTGACATGTGAATTTCTTTTGTAAATTCTGGTTCTTGTGTGAGACTCAAGCCTTCTTTTGTTGAGTTTCGGTCTGCTTCTTCTTGTAAACTTTTTGCCTTTGTGGTTTACTTGTGGGACATGAAAACCTGGTTCATCTGTGCTTCAGGTTCTCTCTTTTGATTTTACATTGGAGTGCCAAATTTCTTTCTTGTTGCTGCTTAGGAGTTCCCACAGAGGCCTAAGTCTTATGTGGAACAGATGCTCTCAGGCTTTCTCCTAAGGCCTGGATCCCTTCAGGAAAGATGCTGGCCCCCAGGAATGCAAAGGGAGGTGGGGGTGAAAAGAGGCTGGAGGGCTCCTGGGGACTATAAGGAGGAATTGGGTTGGTCTGGACACACAGGATCAGGAAGCAGTGGTGATTCTGGGCTAAGAGGTCAGTACATGGGTCTGGGGTATCAAGAGATGGGCCATTGCCCCTGCTAGGAGGAGAAATGGGGTCGGGGAGCTGGGAGGGTGAATGAGGTTGGAGGAATCAAGGCACATTGGTTGCAGCCAAACGTACCCTGGCATGCTGCTGGCTCTAGGCAGTTGTGGGGCTATGCCACCCAGAGATGCAAAGGGAGGTGGGGACTAGAAGGAGGAATTGTATTGGTCTGGATGCAAAGGATCAGGAAGTAGTGTAGAGTTTGGGCCAATGGGTCAATACGGGGTCGGGGTGCCAAGACAGGAATTGTGCCCTGTCCCCCTCCTAGGAGGAGAGATGGGGTGGGGTAGCTGGGAGGGTGAATGAGGCTGGGGGAGTCAAGGCACAGTTGGCGCAGCAGCCAAACTTACTCAGGCAAGCTGCTGGCTCCAGGAAGCTGTGGGGTTGGGTCCTGTCCTTATTTTATACTGTTAATAAGAAGGCATCATTACCTCCAGGAACACTATGAAATCTTAACACTTTAGCTTTCTGGTTAATTGAAACAAAAGAAAAGAATAATATAGCTAGGCAGCATAGAATAACATATGCAATTAAATATACCTATTCAAATGGCCATGATTACAAAGAGTAACCTTGCTGAGTGTTAGTGGTATGTGAAAGAACTGGACTCTACTCCCACTTCCCTTTCAGTATTGGGGATCAAAGCCAGGGCCTTGTGCTTGCTAGGGAAGTGCTCTACCTCTGAGCTGTTTCTCCAGATAGAACTGGAACTCTCTAGCACTGATGCTGGATATGTAAAAATATGACCACTTTGGAAATCATTGGGGAAGTTTTTAACATTAGTGATAAACCCACAATATGCTCTAGATTTTCCAAACTTGGGAGATGGAACCATGTCCCTCATAGAGGGACTTGTGCATTAATATTCATTTGAGTTTTATTTATAATAGCCTCAAACTGCAGACCATCTTTGTGTCTATCTGCAGGTGAATGGATAAACCAAATGCAGTATATCTATGTAATGACAAATCTCATCAGTACAAAGGAGACAACTGGTAATACATGCAGCAACCTGGATGAATTTCAACCCTGTCATGATAAGTGAAAGAAGCCAAACTCATAAAACTACATGTTATAAAATTGCATTTACAACCAGGCATGTAGGCACAAGCCTTTAATCCAAACACTTAGGAGGTGGAGGCAGGCAAATCTCTGAGAGACTGAGGCTAGCTACAAGGAGACCCTGTCTCAACACACTTTCCTGAATAATAATAAAACATTTACAAAATTGTAGAAAAATGTGCAAATAAGTCTATAGTGATAGAAAGCAGACCAGTGGCTGCCTGAACTTTATTCTCATAAGAGATTTAAGAATTAAGTGTGAAGTAGTCTAAAAATGTTTTTCTTTATAGAAAAAAAGTTAATATATTAGGATGTTTTTGAGGGATACGTAATTGAATTGTGTGTGTCCCACTTTAATCACAAAGAAAAGCACACAGGAAAAAAAAAAGCGGCTTTGTTTGTTACTGTTGGGAGTTATCCTTGAACCAAATTGTCAGTGCTCTGTACACTAAACAAATGATGCTAAATCCTAGAATAAAACTAATATAAATATCTTTGGTCAATGGTGGATCCTCTGAATAAATTCTGTGTGGTGAAATGGCCAGGTCAGATGCTAACAGGATTCTGTTAGTCAAGCATACTGTTATATCCCACCATCACAGTTTGACAGTCTGTTACTACCTCTGGTCACCAGCATTGGCCATTGTTATGCAAAAATGCATTGTCATTTAGATTCATACAAAATGGGAAATATATTGATTTGGTTTGTGTTTTTCTGGTTCATACTGAGGCTGTTTGCTCTTGAAAGTTGTTCATGCATTTTGTCATTCTTTGTGAAAAGTTCTAAGTTGATTTGTAATTAAAAATTTTATTGTTTATAGGCAGAAATAAGAACACTGAAAGAGTAACTATTGATTAGGGTGGTCATGTAGCAACTCAGAATTGTCACTCACATGTCAAATTTAGTGGTTTCCAACCTTAAATACAATTGATTTCTAGGGAAATGTCTACTTTTATGCCATGTTAATATTTTAAATAGGAACTTTATTCTCACATATATTTGCTTTTATTCTTTCAGTTTTAAAAAAGCTCTAATAAGATATTTATGTCATTTTTCTAGCATATATTTTTTTTGTTAAAATGTTACCTTTATAATAGACTCACATACATTAGAGAAGACCCAGATAAAGCAGAATGCAGATTCACAGATAATTGAAAGGCAGTTCTTAGCCCCAAGTGCCTGGTAGCACATGAAAAGATGCTTGGTGTCTGTAGTAACCACAAGTCATCTGGGAAATACGAGGCAGAACACAACAAGATATGATTTATCCCTGTCAGTTTGGCAGTACATTTCAGTCACCTCAGTACCAGCCACCCATGCTAGGTCCCGCAATCAGGGTAGAATGCTTAGAGAGTCTGAACACAGGTGTTACTGAAGACTGGCAGGTACTGGATGGGGAGATGGCCCAATGGTTAAGAGCACTGGCTGATCTAACTTCAGTTCCCAGCACCCCACTGGGTGGCTCACAACAGTCTGTAGTTCCAACATCAGGGCATCTGACACTGGCTTTTGACCTCTGTGAGCATCTACACACATAGTTCTCTCTCTCTCTCTCTCTCTCTCTCTCTCTCTCTCTCTCTCTCAAATAAATAAATAACGCATATCTTCTAGGCTTGTGACTTTATCTTTAAATTCCCAATTATGACTTTTCCAGTTCACAAATTTTTAATGGAGTAAATATTTATCAGTCTTTTCATTTATAATTTTGCTTTTTCTGTGTGTGTTTTGTGAGTGAAAACTGATTGTTAAAAATATCCAAAGTTCTAAAGTTATTCTTCTACTTCTGATACGATAAACAGGATTATACCGTATCGTAACCCCTTTTGTGAGTGAAAACTGATTGTTAAAAATATCCAAAGTTCTAAAGTTATTCTTCTGTATTATTTTTATAGTGTTTTGCTTTTTTATGAAGTCTTCATTTTTGTTAAAAGAAGTATTTTCACTGTATATGAAGAGAAGAAAATTTTCCTTAGTGTTAGGATGAAGACTGAAGCTCCTGCTTGGCAGGAAAATATTACAGTAATTGTCCCTTACTCTTGGGGTATGTTCCAAAACCTCTGTTGAGTGCTTGAAACTGTGGGAAGTGCTGAATGTTATGCACCCTAAAGAGTATACTTTTTCTTGTAGATACTTACCTATAGAGTAGACAGAGATTAATAATTGTAATGTGGAATGGTTATCCAGTATACTGTGATAAAATTGTCTCCATCACTCTTCTTTTGTTTTGGGGATGTTATTAAGTAATATAAGGGTTACTTGAATGCAAGAACTGTGGTTGATAACCAAGTGTTCTAGTTTGTTTCTCCATTGCTGTGACAAAGTACTCTGACCAATACCGACTTGGGGAGGAAAGGGTTTAATTATCTTACATCTCCTGGATCATAGTTCATCACTGAAGGAGCCCAAGGTAGGGAATCAGAGCAGGAACCTGGAGGCAGGAGGGAGCACAGACCATAGAGGAACACTGTTTATTGGCTTTCTCCCCTGACCTGTGCTGGGCCTGCTTTCTTATATAATACAGGCCCACCTACCCAGGGGTGACACCACCCTGGGTGGACTGGGCCCTCCCACATCACTCAACAATCAAAAAAATGCCCCACAGACATGACCATAGGCCAGTCCAATGGAGAAAATTCCACAATTGAGGCTCCTCAACTCAGGTATGTCAAGTTGACAAAGCTACCCAGTACACTAAGGTACCTTTGATTGATAACCAAGATAAGCACCAAGCAATTAATGGACTGGTGTTGTATACAGTATGAACACATTAAACAGAGGAATGATTCACATCCTGGGATGAACAGAGGACAGACTGAGAACTATTCAGAACATCATATAGTTAATAATTTCTGGAATATTCCATTATATATTTCTAGACCATAGTTGGCTACATGTAAATATAACCTCGGTGAGCAAAACTGTAGTTGAGTGGGGAACTATACATGGAATGTGCTGATTTTTTATATTATTGCCTCATCTTGACTCATTTGTGTGACCAGAAGCCCACTGTGGCAGAATGAATTTAGAACTGGAAGTGGTGATGGAGTGACTGCAGTGAACCACGGAAGGGCAAGACTTCTAGAAGGATGGTTGGCTGGACTGTAGGGGTGGCAGATGTAAATCTGAGGATAGGGTTTGGTAGTGTAGCATTAGACACAGGACAGCCTTGGTCAGACTCCTGCCTTCCAGCCCTGTCACATGTTCAAAGACTTTTAAACCTTTGTGCACAATTTCACTTTCTTCATAAAACAGTGTCATAGCCACACCTCAGATTTGGGGAATTATTTGAGCTAATACATGCAGAGTATGTAGTGTAAGACTTGATAAAGGATAACTGTTATCAGAAGGTGGATTGTTATTTGAAATACCCCAGGTCAGCTGGATTGTATGACATGTGCAGATGTCTGCGTTGTAGATTACTGTTGGAGCTGAAGGGACTGTACTGTGGGTTCTGCACTGGATCCTGGCTCCAAAGACTGGCAGTGCTGCTCTCAGCAGTGGTCTGTCAAGGGGCAGGCCTTGTAATTAGACAGTGAATCTTCCTTCTCCCTGGGATCCAGTGGGCCAAAAGGCCAAGTCTCACTCTTTTTATCCAATTACCAAAACCAAAAAATAAAACTAAATAAATACGAATTACTTTCTCTTTGCCTACTGGCAAAGAATAGTCTTTTCTAGGCCCTGCTAGTGTCATGTCTTCAGAAGACCTGTGTTCTTCTGCTCCTTAGTGTTTGCTTCCAGCTGCGACATTTATCTGTCATCTGCCTCATTGTTCTCTGACTATTCTCCTGATGCTTCTTTGAGCATACTTTCTTTTTTGGGTCTTTATGTCATCACTACCCTTGTGCAAGTCTTTACTGCATCTCACATGGGTTATTGCAGTAAAGCCTAACTGATCTTCCTGCATCATGTCCCTGAAAATCCATCCTTCCCATAGCTGCCCATGTAATCTTCCCAGTGTGATTCTGGGCTTTTATTTCTCTCTTCATCAAAAACAAGCAAGTGCCTCCCAGATTCTGCTGGAATTGAGCAGCTCTTCTTGGCAGCATGCAAGGCTTGCAATCTGCCTTCATGGTGCTCACCTCCCTTGCAGCTCAACATTGTATGTACTGTGTCTTTTGGCTCTGGGTGGAATGTGCTTTCCTATGTATACCCATGGGACAATGTCTGGTCTTCTCTATGATCTTGTTCTTGGTGGCTCCAGGCTGAAGATTATGTGTTTGGTATTCATTTACTAATTATTTCTTATTTCTTTAGCAAATAGTCTCAAAGGATGTGATAAGGATACAGTGGCTCTGAAACATAATGTAACCCCTATTCCGGGTCAGGTCATTTCTGAAGCTGGTCAGGTAATGATCTGGATTGTGACATGTTAAATTATTACATAGACACCCAAAGTGCTGGAATCATAGACTGCACATGAGCCCCTTGAAAGCAGGCCTTCTTTGTCCATTTTTTTCCCTTTAAGTGTTCATAACATGTAGGGTATTGGGTATATTATTGGTATTTGGATTGGGTTTTTGTTGAACCTGATCATTAATAATTTGTCTCTTGTCACTTGCTTGCAACAATCTCAGTTTGGTGTCAGTTTTCCTTTTTCTGTTATTCTTTCCTTTGTCTCTTTGGCAACTCTATGTGTGAACAAGGAAAATATTTGCTCAATTAAAAAATAATTTTCATCATATTATACATGTCACCATTTTGAAATGGCAAGTAGTATTTCAGGTGAAGTTACATATATGTGGAATAAATGTTTACCCTTATAGCAGTGGCATTCCAGTCATATGGATTGTTTTTCATTGACCTCAGGACTAAGCTAGTATCTTATATGTGCCCAGTGTGGATGCTGGAAAGAAAAGCTTTGGCTCCTTACACTGCTGTTCCAAACGACTTTGACATCCACAGAAATCCAATTAGTTTTCCTCCCTATCTTCCAAATTTAGTGTTATAGAAAACCATTCAAGCTACCATGGTGAAACCAGAATGCGATTTCTGAGCTAGTAAGGAAATTTAGCATTTTCTCAGTAACAATAGGATGTGGGCACTGTAAACTGGGTGAGCTAGCTCCAAGTTGAGATTTGTTGTTCATCCGTCTCACTAGAGCACACCTGCAGGGCTTGCCATGTCCAGAGGGGCCTGTCTCAAGCTTAAACAGCGTTCTGGGGATTCCTAAGTTTAGTAAGGGCAAGGCCTGTGTTTGCTTTGTTCATAGCTGTGCATCTGTGTAAAACACAGATCCTGGCATGCTGATACAAGAGGACATATACATTAAAAGCCTGTTTCTCTCCTTAATCAGTGCCCAACGGTGTCTGCCTAGTGTACATGGTTACTGTCTGGTGGTGTGTACAGGCAGCCTCCTGCTATTGTCCATGGGGATACAGCACGCATAGGCCGGAGATGAAATTTAACAGGAGGAAAACTGCTCTAGGAATCAGCAGTATACCACTTTCTTAGGGGGCAATCCCTTCCAAATCCTCCCTGTTCTTTTAAAGGTTGTTAGGATTAGATAGAGAATGTCTACCTAATAAGTCCTCTGCAGGCGTAAAGGCCACTCTATGCCCCCAGCTTTGCTGAGATTGTGTCCTAGCAGTATGCGGCAGTGAGGCGAGTGTCCGAGCCTTTTACTAGTCAGACACACTCCCAAGGCTCTTGGTCTTGGGCACCTGATACAGACAATAGCCTAGGGTTTAGGGGCCAAAGTGAGTTGTAGCTGGTGGTGGCTTAAACAGCACCTGTGTCTAGCCCAGTATGCGCCCTACCGGGGAGGTGATTAAAAACTGTTGATTAAAGGATATTCTTAAAGTTAAGAAAAATAGTATTCAGGATATCTTAGTGATCAAAAATAGTGGTTTTTATGTATTCTCATAAATGCAGAAAATTTAAGATTGGTAGCTAGCTTAAGGCAGCAGTGAAGCCTAGGGTTGGAGTTCAGGGGTAGAATGCTTGCTTAGCATGTGCAAATCCCTGGATTTGACCCCAAGCAAATCAGTGATGCAATAAGAAATGAAAGGGCAGAGTAATTTTCTTTCAAGCAAGGTGACTGTTCCTTAGAACCTCTTTCCAGTCTTCTCATTCTCAGATGAGTTTAGTTTTTTTAGGTTATTTTTAAGACATTTGATATTCTAATAAGATGATTTGATTTTTAGGTCATGAGAATGGATGTTACATTTATATGACACATAAACAATACTAAATGCAGAACTAGAGAGATGGCTCAGGGGGTGCTGCACAAGTATAAGGACCTGAGTTTGGATCCCCAGCACCCATGGGAAAGCTGAATGCAGCAGTGTGTGCCTATGGCAGTGTGTGGCAGAAGGGTGGAGGCAGAAGATCCTGCGAGCTTGCTCTAGCTACTGTAGCTGAAACAGCAAGCCTTAGGTGCAGTGCAGATTAGCTCAAAAAAGGTGGAGAGTGATAGACAGATGTAGACACTCAATGTCAGCCTATGCCCTCTACACGCATAAGCACGTGCATGGGCACACACAGGCACACAAAGAAGGGAAAAAAGATGAATCAAATGAGCTTATCTCTTTCTCCCTCTATTAAACAGCGTTCTTATTGAAGAGAGCAGAAAGTATTTAGAATATAAACAATGTACTCTATGCACTTTAATGTGTTTGTATTATTGACATTAATTTTACATTACTGGAGATAGTTCTGATGAACCTTAAAGCTTAGGAATCACTGGGAGGCACTGCCTGCAGGTCATTGGGTTGTGGTGTTCCAGCGCTCCTGGAGGCCTGCAGCTGCCACCACCTCCACTGAGAGGTCTTGCTTCCCATTAGCATAGCAGTACTGGTGTGTTTGGTTTTCCTCTGCTGTGTACTTCTCAAACACTGTTCACTTGGAATTAGCTTTGCTTAAATAGGAGTGAAGTTTTGCAAGTATAAATTGGTATCAGATGATGACTACTTGGTTATGGAGTAAAGGAATATTTTAGCTCCACATTTTAAAATGTAATATAACCAGCTCTGTTGCATTTCATCACTTACCTCTTCTTTTGATTCAAAGTAAAAAAATAAATGACTGCTGCTTTTACAATTTTTCAATTATTTCTCAAGTTGGAATGAATCATTACAGATAAATAAAACATCTCTTCTGGCTGCAGAAACTGCAGCTTCTATTAAGAGCTAGATTATCTCTTTAGCAGCCTCAAATTAATGTAATGATTTGTTGTTAAAGAGGTAGATGCCATCTTTAGAACCCCATAAGAAAACACATTGTGTGCCTATTCATGTAGCTCTGAGGTATAGTTAACATTATAGGGATGACTGCCATAGTGGCATGTCAGCTTCTTGTCCGCTCTTCAAGCCTGGTAACAAGCTTTGAAAACTTCGTGTCCCTGAAGAGCCAGGAGCATGTCAGAAGACAGTTCTTTCCTTTGAAGTTATTTTGAGCTTTGCCATTCTTTAAAACTTTTCTTATTTTTAAAGAAAGTGACATTATAACAAAATTCTTTGTTTTCTTGTCTTCCTTTGTTTCCTTACAGGGCTTTTGCTTATTTTTTTTTTTATTGGCCTGTTCTCTGATTACATGAGATATACCTCAGACCACAACTGATTCTCATTCTCTGCAGTTTCATTGAGCTTTTTTACCATACAATCAGCTTAGCACACCCCGGCATGTACTGGAAGGACTCTGTGTCTTCCCACAGAGACACCTGCTCACTGTGCTTATTGGTGCTCTATCATAGCAGCATAGGAAATGGAATCAGCCAGATGAATGGATAATAACACTGTAACCCCAGAGCTGGGACCACAGGCACACACTGCCACACCCAGTTCTTCTGTGGGTGCTGGGGCTCCAAACTCAAGTCCTCAAATTTCCACCCAGTCATGAAATTTTATTCAGCCACAAAGAAAAATGACATTTGTAGAAAAATGAGTCTATAACTGGAAAATTTAAATAAGCCAATCCAGAACAGAAAGAAGCACTGCACGTTGGGATCCTAGCTTCCGATTTTTATCTGTGTCCTTATGTAGGAGTCACAATGCTTTAGGTCATGAAAATGGAAAGGGGTCTATGAGACCAGGAAAAAGAAGATTTAAAGAAAGAAGATGGAAAGAGTATTTGAATACATTGACATGGAAGTGGAAAGGAGAGCACTCCTGGCAGAAGGGACCAGCAGAGCCAGCAGCCAGGGCGATAAGGACACTGGGGGTCTCAACCAAAAGGAAGCATGCTGGAAAATGCCCAAGAAGACCTGTTACTTTGTTTCCTTTGTATGAAAAACAAAACAAAACACAAGTCTTCCCCTCAGGAGTGGGTACTTGACTTGACAATACAGAAATGGCAGAGATTTTCTAGGTGGGAGAAATGGGGAAGATTGTGCATAGTTATTCTAAACCAAAACTGCTGAGTTAAATAAAGAGAACAGTTCAGAAAATTGCAATGGATTCCTTGAGTTTAGCTGGAAACTGGCCTGAAGGGATAGGTGGAGCCAGACTCTCTCAGCAGGGTGACCATATATTTAATTATTCAAACTGAGACTTGTAGGTAGAAAGGGTAGCTGTTAATTATATGTAGAGGCTGGGAGTACAGCTTACTGGTAGAGCACATGAGTAGCCTGCAAAAGGCTCTAGGTTCAAACCTAGCATAAAAGAAAAAAAAATATCCCTAGTGTCAGAAACAGACATTCCCAGGGCTAAAAGAGATATATGGTCACTGTTTGAAAGCTCCATTAAGGAATTTTTATGCTGA
Source organism: Nannospalax galili (assembly GCF_000622305.1). Classification (NCBI taxonomy): domain Eukaryota; kingdom Metazoa; phylum Chordata; class Mammalia; order Rodentia; family Spalacidae; genus Nannospalax; species Nannospalax galili. The sequence goes on from NW_008354369.1 coordinate 396,994, forward strand.
AATAAGGCAGCAAAATCTCTTACATGCTTCCAAAGGATGACTGGGGTTAGATGTGTGCAGAATGAGGTAATGGAGGTGAAGAGGAAGAAAATGTGTTGGGAGATAAATACATGGGGCTTGTTTGAGAAGGTGATGTGAATTATGAAACCTTCTACAATGGATTGAGTGTCTTGGTTTGTGTGAGGCAGAATAAGCCAGGGCTTTCTGCATGAGTAGAGGGTCATTCAGTGAATCTGAGCATACAGAGAAGGTTCTGCTTCTGAAGTGACTGGTTGACATGGAACTGCAGAGCAGTGTGTGAGTGTTCAGCTGTGTGATGAGGCCTGAGCTGGAGTGAAGTGAATTCTGATGATTGATTACAAGGCAGGCTAAGGTGTCACAGCCTGGAAAGGTTGTAGAGAACCTGTAACGCAATAGCAGCAAGGAAATGAGAAGTAGGAATAATGAAAGGGAACCAGAGAATGACAGTTTCAGTTGCTGGAGAGCCATGAGGTTGATGGCATCTGTGGCTTTAATGGAAGAGGTGTTGGAGTGTTCCCACAAGCAGTTGTGTTGACCTCATTCAAGCAGAAGGCCACATAAGCTTAAGGAATGAAAGGGATGAGATGCTCACTGTTTTGTGTATCTTGGAATATGGTTCCTTGAGTTGTTGAAGACTTAAAATTTTCATGAGTTTAACAATCATAACATAGCTATCATTTGATAGTGCTTTAAAGTCAGAGTAGGAACAAGGGAATTTTTTAGTCTTTCTCTTGTATTTGTTACACATGCGTATTTGAGACCTTAGCACCCCCCTCTCCACCATTCGCGTATGTGCTGTCAGTAGGTAATATTCTCCCAAACAGTATTGAGTGGGTTCATGTTTTTAGAATGTATTGGAAGGGGTAGAACTGGCATTCAAGATTAAAAATGATATATTTATGTTCTGTCAGTAGGACCATAAATGACAAAAGAGGCCCTTTTTGCTTGCTTATTCTTTTCTTCAGCAGTATTTATGTTGCTCATTGTCACAGGTTCAAACGTAGAGAGCGTGATTGCCACTACTGAAGAAGAGAAAGTCGGATTGGTTAGCAGGGGGATTTGTTGCAAAGCAGTTGGTCAACTGCAGTTGTTGGTTGCTTCAGCCTCTGAAGTTCTTGGCAACCTTGGGTAGAGAGAAAGCACTGGCCCTGGAGGCAGAGACCACAGCCAGCTGCACAGGTACAGATGAGTGACTCAGGGACAACAGGCTTAGGTGCAGTGAGTGGGCAACTCTCTTGAAGAATTAGCCAGAGGCCTCACATCTCTTTTGCTTTTACTTAGCCTACATTTTAAAACTTGCAGGAAATGTTCACACAACTTCCCTCACTTCAAGATTGTTTGTTGTTAAATGTATTTCCCATCTTGAATCAAGGAAGGCTTTAAACGTAGAGAGGAAATCTTACTGCAGCTGAGAAGGTCTGAGATTTTCTTGTTAAAGGGTGGTCCCTGCTTAAAGTTAGTGAGAAAGTAAATGTTTGTTTTGTGTATGTGTAGAACACCTGTGATCAGGTGTTTTCCTCGACTTGTTAAGTCAGGTAGAGGTCTTGTCTTCATCCAGAATGCATCATCAGTGGAGGATAAAATAAGCAAGAAAATGAGCTGTTCCCAGCTATGAAAAGACAGACACTTGCTTTTCACACATGGGGTGTAAGTGCGGCCTGCTTGCTCACTGTGACTAAACAGCTTGAAGCTGCTCCAGCAACTAGGTGGGTGCTGGGGTTGCTATCTAGTGCATCTCCGAGAGCAGGAAAATGAAATCTTGTCTTCTTTTTCCTATTCATTCCACTTGGTGTCCACAGGGATGCAGCATTTGTGAAGGAATCAATTATCCATTTGTTAGTCAGAGGAGCCTTACAAATTATACATTAGCACATTGATTTCTTAGGTTCACTGTTGGGGGACAGACAGCTTAAGGTGGGATGATGAGGAGTGTCTGGGGAAAGAAGTTGCCACAAAGAACACCATTAAAAGCAGCTTTTGAAATGACCATGAATTTATTCCTAATTGAAGAACTGGTATAATCCATACTAAGTGTATTTATTTCAAGCATTTTACATTGGGTAATTGATTATCACATGAGGTGTACATGTTGGTAATTTTGCCTTTTCTTTAAATTTAAGAACTCGAGACCACATGTAGTGGACTTAGATTCAGAAGGTATGTGCTAGTCTTCGCCCCCTTCTGCTTACTTGGACTTCTTTTTTTTTATTCCATTAAGGAAACATTTTTGTATGTTCCAGTGTCAGCTTGACATTATTGATTTTTGAACAAACTCACTTATATTGTCCAGAATTCCAAACATGTCTCCATTAGGAATAAAATTGTAGCTAATGGAAAATACAGCTGAGGCCATTTCTCTCTCGTCTGTTTTTTTGGTGCCTTTTGCTTTTTCACATCTATTCACTACCCCATCTTTATAAACATGCACCCCAAGTTGTGTCTTTAAATATGACTCTTTCTGTTCCTCATCTCTTAAAGTAAAAGGCATAGGATTAGCCAATGTTGAAGAAGTACAGGGTCTCACATGTTCAGGTCTTTCTTCAAATTTATGGACATCCCACAGCCTTTGGTTGTGTCCTCTTGGAGTATGTGGAGCTGGCACAAGCACATGAGGCATTGTTCCTGTGTGTGAGGAGTGGCTGTGGGCATCAGGGCAGGTGCCAGCGCCCTTGAGAGACATTTGCAATCCTTTTAGTAGTTGTTCGTTACAGGATTGTTATGCCAGTGATGATGGTACTCAGTGATTACATGTGTGTGTGTGTGTGTGTGTGTGTGTGTGTGTGTGTGTGTGTGTGTGTCGTAGTTTCTTCCCTGGGATAATATTGGTAAAAATTAATGACTATTCAGATTTTTTAAATGTTTTTCTTTTGATGACAAGCACAATAGCTATTTGTAAAAAATTAGCAGCACAGAAAAGTGAAACTTTAAAATACCTCTTTTTGTGCGTATGTATGGTGCGTGTGCATGTCTATATGCATACTTGCTTGTGTGTAGATGCATGTGTGTGCACGTGGACATGGAGGCCCAAGGTTGACATTGTCAGTCTTCTTTGATGCTCTTCATCATATTCATCTGGCAGGGTCTCTCAATTGAGTCCAGAGCTTGCTGATACTGCTAGTCTGGCCCGTCAGCTTGCTCCAGAATGGTGTCTCTGCCTTCTGAGCACTGGAAATTACACATGGGCCATCACACCCACCCAGTGTTTAGTTTATATGGGTTCTGGGGATCTGAACTCTGGTCATCACACATGTGCAGAGAATTTTTGATCTACTAAGCCTTCCTCAAGGCTTCATAGTATCTTAGAAAACAGAGATAATCAGCAATAATGGAGTATCTATTTCTAATCATGTAAATGATATATACATACTTAAAGATAAGGTATTATTTTAAAATACTGGCTCATACTTACCTAGAATGAGCCAAACATTGAGATTTGAGAACACATTTCTCCAGATTTCCGCATCTTGAAATTTCTTTTGATATTTAGGTAAACGATCCACCAAGCTCTTGGAAAGCTGTTGTATTCGGTTTAATGGTTTGTTGCAGGGTATGATGTTTAGTGTTAATTACTAACTTGACATAATCAAGAATCATCTGGGAAATGGCTTCTTGATGTGCCTGTGGGAGAGTGTGTTGATTGTATTAATTTAGGTTTGAAGACCCACCCACTATGGGTGGTACCATTCCCTGGCAGAAGAGAAAGATTGCTGAGCAACCTGCATTCATTGTTCTCTTCTGACTGGCATGGTATGGCCACTGCTTCATGCTCTTGCTGCTGTGTCTTCACAGCTGTAATAGACTGTTCTACCTTGAACAAAAATAAGCCTCGTCTCCCTTAACTTGCTCTTCTCCGAGTATTATATCCCAGCAACAAGAAAAGAAATTAAGACAGGATACGGGCCAAAAACCAGCCAAAGACTGGCTGCAGCTGGGGACGGCTCCAGATGCTGAGCTTCCATTGTCCTCCTGCCATAGATGTGAGCAGGCCAGGAGTGCTCACCCGAGCCTTGCTGTGAAGCTTTCTGACTTTACCTGCCAGGTTGATGGGTATCATTGAGACCTACGGCTCCCTCTTGTTGAATGTATTAGTAATGTCAAGTGAGATTGGCCCTTCCTGTAACCATGACATCCTTATCAACATGATACACGTTGCTTCCCAGAAACCAGGGCAAATGCCAGGCATCTTTTGGATAAAGCTAAATACTTTACCACATGATGCCTCAAAATATTTGTTTTTTAATCAGTTATAATCACTTAGATTACTTACCTTCTAGAAATTTTAATAATTTCCATTTCTTAATGTTTCACAAGAGAAAACTGCTTTGAAAGACACTTGATTCAAGTAGGAATGTGTATTTTTAAATAATTTCAATGCGTATTCTCAAATGCCTTTCTTTATGTTTCCTTGCTCCACTAGGAACTTAAAACTCATTGTTCCTTCATAGAAATACCTCATTGTCGTAGTTCTCAGGCATGCGTCCATTACTAGTGAGGTCCACATTCCTGAGCTTTTCATTTGCACCATTTTCTTTGTGAGTCGCCTGGTTATTTGGTTGATTTTGGTGAGCCAGAATTTCAAAACCAGTTCTAAAGAAAATGTTGAGGCACAATAAGCTGCAAATGTATTTTCAATTTATATAATAAGGGGTAATAAAGTCTTTTGAAAGTTTTGATGTCATACTAGGAAACAGTTTCAGCTTCTAAATTCATGCTTACAGAGTTTAAGGTTGTAATCTTTACTGGTAGATTAGCTTTTCTCTACAATTTTAAGTAACTGATATTTTAGGAAATGTCAAGTATTTGAATTCTCATATTAATATATATACTAAATATCTCACTTTCTAAATGAGTCAATATTTTTTCATTGATTTTCAATGAAGGCAATTCAACTGTAATTTATAGTAAATTAAAAGCAATCCATAAGAAGTTAAAGTAGAATGCCCAGCACCTGGTCTCTGGATATGGCAGAAAGGCATAGGTGTAGCAGAGCAAGTGATCCAGCGAAAGTATGAAAATAAAGCTGGGAACATAAGTCTAAACTATGAAGAAATCACACAGAGCCTCAGTTGGGAGATTGAGGCTAGAGAACTGCAAGTTCCAGGCCAGGCTGGAGCCAAGCTAAAATTCAGCATGCTGATAGTAGAGATGTAATAAACAGTGGAGTTTAAGGCAAAAACGCTTACTAGCTGAAGGTGTATCAATTTGATTGCATTTACAAGTTAATGGATGCTATCACAGTTATACCCTTTGAATTACCGAATTATGAGGCATTTGGTATAATCATAAACCAAATTTATTTTAACTTCAAGGAAAAATGGACAAAACTAGGGAAATTTTGAAAACATTTTTTATCTGTGATACATGGATAAGCAGTAAATAGCTTCATATAGAGAAGTTAAATATTATAACTATCACGATTAAAAATATACTTATGAGCCTTTGATTATTTTCTTCATTCCTGTGACAAAATACCTAACAGAAGCAATTTAATAGAGGACTGTTAACTTGGCTCATAGTGCAGAGGGGATGGTCCGTCATGCAGGAGAGGATGTAGTGAGGGAGCAGCTTGTTATCTGGCCATGGGAGCTGGTTATATGGAGCCTGTCAGGAAGCAGCGAAGGCTTAGGCAGGAAGCAGAGCCAGGCCTATAAGCCTCAAGCCCACCTCTACAGCCCTACATCTGCCAGCCTGGTTTCATGTCCGAAAGTTTCTACAGCCTCCCAAAACAGTGCCACCAGCTGGTGACCAAGTGTGGGGAACATTTAAACTATAACAATCTTAAAATAGAGAATATGAATTAATTAAAAAATACAAAGAAGTCATATAAACATAAAACCATTATTTAAACAGAGTGCCATCATACTAGGATTTATTGTTGTATAAGTCTTCTGTTACTCTCTGCTTTCCACAGATTTGTACCTGGGGCCAAGTATCTAAATATATTAAATGGAAAATTCTAGAAGCAGTTCAGAAAGTGTAAATTGTGCACCCATCTGAGAAGTATGATGAAATCTTGCCATCTCACCCAGGGTACAAGTCATCCCTTTATGATATGTTTCCATTTTATGTGACCTGCTTGTTAGTTTCATGGAAGCCATTTTGGCTGTCAGATGAACTTGAAGCATTAGTGCTTCCTGTTAGCTGTCTCAGACATTGACTGGGCATTTGGAGAGCACCCTCAGTGGATAAGGGGAGCACAGCAGCATCGTGGCCATCCCTGGATCCAAAACAAAATGAAACGTGACTTTTTCCAAAAAGGAAATAATTATTATGTTACATGTTTTCTGGCTTTTGGTTTGTGGCCAATGCTAAAGCAAAGATACTTCCTTTTATAATTAACGAGTATATAATTATAATTATTGAGCAACGTAGTAATGTGTCAGAAAACCAGAGTAAAATGATCATTTTTTTCCTAAGACATAAAGCAAAAGTAAATAAGAAATTAATAAAATACAAAATATTCAAAATCCACATCCAATTGATATATTCTATGATTCTTCTCCTTTATAAATACATAAAGTTGTATTGAGTCATATCCCTATTTTAAACAGACTCACATTTCTGCAATACATTTGACTTTAATGTGTATGCTGGCTTTGTTAGTAGTTTCTTGAGGACTTTCTATGTATGTCCTTACTTTTTCTCATAACATTCTCACTGGTTTGTTAATGTGAGGTTGTAAAGCCTAGTAAAGTAAGTTAGGGAGCATTTCTTCTATATCCTGTTCTTTGAAAGAATTTGTATGATTATCATTTTTTATTCTTTGAGCTATCATGTCAATAATACTTTAGTGAGTTAATGTGACAGCTGGTAAGTGAGTGGAGTGTTATAAGACAAACAGTGGCAAGTGCTGAGGAGAGAGAAAACGCAGTGAAAAAGGCAGAGTAAATGTAAAAATTGTGACTGGGATCTTCAGTACCAGGCATAGCATGTAGAGATTCTCTAATTAAATCAGCACAGAATGGATACAAGAATGGTTAAAAACCTAAAGATTTACAGCCAATTTTGAAAGAGATGCCTCTTTGCTCTGGAAATTGTTATTGACTATGTTAATGCTGTAATGAAATGCTTCTTCTAATCATCTGGTTATTAAATAAATAATTTTAAAAAAGAATGGGGTGCTGGGCATGGTGGCGCACACCTGAGGTCCCAGCACTTAGGAGGCAGAGGCAGGCAGATCTCTGTGAGTTCAAGGCCAACCTGGTCTACATAGTGAGTTCCAGGACAGCTTGGGCTAGAGAGAGACCCTATCTCAAAAAGACCAAAAAATAAAAATTAAAAAAAAGAATAGGTAAAGAGACAGTTTTTGAAAACTCAGAAAGTTATCTCTGTGTATTATTATTATTATTATTATTATTATTATTATTAT